>NC_143486.1:43346639-43538110 GCF_027475165.1 Benincasa hispida
ACCATGAATCAACAATAACCACTCACTCAATTGGTTATTAAAGAAAACGAATTAATTATTCAATAATTAATATTATTATAAATATAAATGATAACCAACTTATCATATTATATTTATAACCTATAGTTTTAATATTCCATCTCATGAAACATATAAACCATAGTTCTTTTTCTATTCCATGGTACTTAATATAAATCTCATTTACATCAATCCTACACTAGATGTATCTCATACATCACACCGATTATAACATATATAATCAAAATACCTCTCGTCAATTTGACCATTTCAAATCATGAATCCATTAAGCTACCAAGGGGACCTTATGGACCTATAGCTCGAAGCTCCAATGATATGTGAATAACTGACGAAACTCTTTAGTCACGAAATCCACCATCTGTTAACTGCCAAGCACTCCACTAAAGACCGACAACTGAACTCTCCTTACCACAGATATATTATGTGCCATCTTAACCAATCAGCAGTGCGACAACCCTTCACAGATCGCTCGTAAGTACACTTCGGCCAATAACTGTTATGCCCCTATAGTTACATCTATCTCCTTAACTACCACTAATCCCTCTAATGAACATAAGTCATAGTCCTACTATGACTAAGTCCTCTCTTCCAAAGAGAAGTTAGTAGTCCCCTTAAGAGACCAATCTCTCTACTTATCTCTGCTTCAGGAAAGAAGTGAATTCCATCTTGTGGATTGAGTTCCCAGCTCCCAGATCAGACAAGTCCCAAAAAGGTAGGCATGTTGAGTTGGCAATCTAGTCACTCTCACCCATACTAATCAAAAGACTGCCCTCAAAGGCAGGAGTTCCAAAATACTCAGGATTGAGGTCGTGTCACCTATGATCGTTTAGGTGAGATGCAAGTCTCTAGTATCAACGACGTTATATACAGGGTCTAGTCATCTCATGGTCCAGGTCTTATACAAACTCTTTGTATAGGACACCCCGCTCGCACGTCTCCACATGAATGGTTAGGATCTACCATCTGTAGTAGTTTACAACACTTGCAAACCTCTACAAAGCGGGTCGTATTCGTAGTGTCACCAGGATCAGGTATCCCACCTTAATCCTTATACTACAGACCTATTTAGGTTATCACTTAAGGCATGATTCACTTGTATATCACATATACATACTTAAGTTCACATAAGATAACCAAGGAGTTTTGTTTATTGGATATGAGTAAATGTCAGAATTAAATAACACTTATTTATTCATTAAACAATGTGTATCTTTACAAAACAACGCGACTCCGAGAGAATTAGGACATCAATCCCAACAAAAGTAACTATCTAACTAGCAAGATGAAATACATAGGATGAAAACATGGTAAAAAGAGGTGGAGGTGGACATGCGGCCATGAGCAACATGTCCTGGACAAGCATGGCTATGACACCTAACATACCTACAACATTAAAAAAGAGAGAGAGAGAGAGAATATTCTAAGGATAAGTTTAGTAACCTTGGAGACTAATTTCTTTTAGTAGTGGCTGAATATTCTGTTCCCAACAAAAATACTGTAAAAAGAGAGGAAAAAAAAAAAGAATTGTTAGCAAAGAACAAAAGAAGTAAATATATATATACATATATATATAAAAGTTTTATTCTTAGAAAAATAAAAGCAAAAAAAAATAGAAAAAACGAAATAAGAGAAATAAGAGAAGAAAAAAGGAAAAAGGAAGACGAAAAAAGCATGAAAAGAAAAAGTAAGAAGAAAAATGTGTGTGTGTGGGGGGGGGGGGGGGGGGGGGGGGGGAGAAGAAAAAATTGAGAAGAAAGAAGTGAAGAAATGGAAGACGAGGAAGGAGAATGAGAATGAAGTATGGGTTGAACCCTATTTATGGAGGTTAATATTGGATTTAAGTTCCAAATTTAATCTAGATTTTCTATTAAAATCTTATATCTTTAGAAAATTTTGATATAATTTGAATCAAATTATCATATCTATTTAAAATTGAAAAAGAATGAAATTGTCTCAAAATCCAACCTAAATTTGATATACTTTGATACATTTCGAAAGATACATTCGGACAACTCCATATTTATCTGATATTTGAAACTGACCAAACCAGTATCCAAATTTTAATTCATCTCAAATTTAAACAAAAAATTTGTTAGCAAATCATATTCAAGGTATTGATTGAGTTTGAATTTTATCTCAAATGATAAAGATGGAGCAATATTCAAATTTTATGGAAAGTTTTTAAATCAAGATTGGGATATATTTTTAAAGGGGCACTTTCGAAAGAAAATAGTGAATTATATTGAATAAAGATTGAATAATTCGAAATTGATTGCACTTGATATTAAAAAGAAAAACAAATAATGAATTATGTTACAGTAGAAATTGTTAGTTGAATCAAATGATATATTTTCAAAGGATTAGATGTCAATGGTATGTGGGAGTATTGTCCAGACCCAGATTTAAATTCAATAGTTGATCTACATGACAGAAATGGTGTAAAATAGACAAAATTAAGAACAAAAGTATGAAACGAAGATTTTAATAAGTTCAATCCTATCATTTGACTTTGTTATTCGTATATATTTTATGAAAATTATTATGAGAATCACAAATGACTTGATTTAAGTATTTAAAGAAGATCAAGCTATTATGAACACAATGAATTTAGTCCGAAGGTGTAAAGAAAGATCGAAAACAACAAGAGAATTTTCATGGGTTATGTTGTTGGATGTGGTTTTTGATGAAATATTTCTAATTTGAGGACGACAAAGACGAAAATCTCAACCAATTACAAGAGTTGAATAATTTTTTTACTGAAATAAGTATGTGACATATATGAATCTTAGTAATTCATTTGCTACTTTAGATAGACAAAAACTTAGCTAACTTTGCTCAATTTTATCCAAGATACTTTTTAACTATCAAAATTTTTATGCTTTAAAATCAACTTCAAAATAAAGTTATTGATATGTGTTCAAATATCGAGTTTGTTGAACTAAGAAAACAACCGTGGTCGTGTAGCAAAAATGGTCATGAAAATTTATAGAGCAAAATTGTAATGCATTAAATAAGCTAGATGTTTTTCTTTTCATTCATTTAATAAATTACTCATTAGTTTCTTCAACCAAACCACATTTTAAAAGATTTGGAAAGTAATTAAAGTATTAAGAGAGCTGCTGCTCATTGTCTTCTTGCTTGTGAAACTTCCAAACTGAAGCCATTATCCCATAAGATGCCCAATATTTAGGGTCCTCAATTTTTTGCCCCTGCCATCAACAAACTCTAAATTTTACTTATTCAAGTACTAATGGTAAACAAAACCTAATTCTAAACGCACTTTAAATTATTAATATATTCAAAAGTGTTGAAGGAAAACAATGCTTTAAAACATTATTGGACCATGATTTGAAATTATGATTAAACAGTTTAGGCGTGTACATGATCTGCAACTTTGTACGTGTTCCATAATATACATATTAGTTTTCAAGATTGGAAATTATTATTAAGAATCAAACACAAAGTTTCTTCAGAATTAAGGATAAAATATATTGAAAGAACTCGTATTGATTTGTAGGAACGATCTTCAATCTAAAAGAAAAAGAAAAGCCTCGTATTATCACGGGACATATTAGGTCATCAAGTATCAAATATAAATCCTCAAATTTGGTCCCAATCTTAGACCCAAATCGTTACGAATAATATAATCGATCTTCAATAAAATTGAAAGCCTACCCTAGTCCATTCTAATTGACTCCAAAGGTCTCAAACACTCTCATTTATATATTTTTTTGAAAAAAAAAAAATAATAATCTTACATTGCGCTTAGGGTTGCACTTTGGGATTTTGAGAATCTTAAATTCTTGTGGTGTATCTTGTAGATACTTTTTCAGCTTCTCATCATTCAAGGAATCCACCATTTTTATCTATAAAAAAGGGAATTTTTTCTATTTCATGGAAAATAAAGTAAAATAAAATAGAAGAAAATAATCATTACCCAATTTGTAAGTTGATCCAAGTCTTTGTGGAGTTGAATTTCTTCTTTATCAATCAGTTCTTTCTTTTGCTCCCATGGAATAATATTGCCCTTCTTAATCTTCTTCTTCATTTCTGAAAATTCATTTTCTTTCTTTTTTTCTTCTTTGGCTAAGAGAATAATTCATCTCAGTTTTAGACTAAACAAAAAGGGGATTGAAACTGAAGTTTTAAAGTAACAAAATAATGCCTATAAAATGGAGTTACAAACAGTTGTAATGATGATATTTACATATATGCATTTAAAGGCTTCTCTAATTTTGGCTCCATTATTGTTCTTAAAATATTAAAATATTACAATCTGTTTTCATACTTTGTCCTTTTCTTCTTTGATAATCTTGCCCTTTCAATTTTTCAGGAAAAAACAAAGTTAAATGTAGAATTGTGTGTAAGGTTAATGTATACATTTATTGTAACGACTTAGATCATATTCGAAATTTGGATTTGGCTGTATTCTTCTGTGCGACTTTACAGTGGTTAATATTTGAAAAGCTGCTAAAAGTAAGACTACATCCCATAAACCAACGCAAGATAAACACACTTAACTTTAAAATTTTTATATAAAATCGAGTTACTAAAAAAGAATATGCAGACAGAATCTTGCACGTTTTTATTCTAAATATTTTTTAAAAAGTTATGTATAATATTGTAATAAGTTACTTGCCACATCTCCAATTTTGAGTAATCTACCTTAGAATCATTTACTTGATTTCTAAAGAAGAATCAAGTTGCACTCTTTTGTTTTATAGTTAACCTCCCCTCTTTAAGGGTTTTTTTTTTAAAAAAAAAATTTCGACAGATTCGAATTTTTGACCTTTTGAACAGAGTATATATTTCAAACAACTGAGTGGTTGAGTGGTTGATTAATGTAAAATTACTTCTTTTGCCAGCTACTTGCCTTTCCTCATCACTTCCATTCCTTATCAAATTTCTCTTCCATGTCAATATGATCGAGAACATAAAATGTTTTATTTTCCTATCCCCAAAATTGAAATGGAAAAAGAAAATTAAAGTAAATTGTAAAAATCACTCTAAAATATGATGGTAATTGCAATTATACCTTTAAAGTTTCAATGCTAAAAATTGAGTCCCTATACTTATATAAGTAAGAAAATAAGTGTATATGGGTTGGGTTGAGGGTGTTTTTTAGACCAATCCAAAAGTTCAGGTGAGCAGGGTTAGCAACTCAAATGATCCAAATAAAATCTCCAACCCAACCCAACCCAACCCTTAAAATTCGAGTTGGTTGGATTAGGTTATCGGGTTATAACTTATTTTTTCTTTTCAATTAAAAATATGTAAATTTATATATAACACATGACTAATAACTAAAATCTCATAAAATGTAAATATAAAATACCAAATATTTATAATATTTATTACAAACTTTAAATAAAAACAAATATCATAACAATTTAAAAAATATATATTAAAAATTTACAAATTAAACAATACAAAGTAATCAACATTTAAACAAAGAGAAATATATATAATATATTTTATCAATATATATAAAATTTGGGTTGGGTTAGATCAACCCAAATTTTTTGGATATTTGTAATAGATAGTAGAATAATAAAAAAAAACTAAAAATATATTACATCTTAAAAATATTTGCAAATATGTATGAGTTAACTAGTCAATCTTTGAATTTTTTTTTTAATTTCTATTTTCGCCCCCTCTTCTTTTATCTTGTTGCACATTTTTTTAGTCTTTTTATTATCTTTCTTTTCTTCTATTTTTGCTTCTTCCCTCACTTTTTTCATTTTTCATTTTTCTTTTTCTTTTTCTTTGGTTTTTGTTTTTTTTTTATTTAATTTTCTTTCCTTTCTTCAGTTTTTGCTTCTTCTCTTTCTCTTATTTTTAAAATTTTTCTTTCCTTTATTTGAATTTTTTTCTTCTTCCCTTTTTTTCACAAGAATTATGAGGCTGAGTTTCGTATCCAATACTTGAAAGTACTCAATTCAAAAATGACTTGACACCAACAAGCCAATCATCAAGTTTGATTATTATAACAAATAATAAATATAAATAGCAAATGAAAGTCTATCAATAATAGCTACTAATATTTTCTATTATTGATAGCTTAATCATTGATTATATTTTCATAGTTAGTAGCCATTTATAGAAATCTACCATTGATAGCCAACTTAGTGAATTTAATTAATAAAGTTGAATCTCAAACTAAAATGTAAGTGGAATACCTATAAGTTATAACTAATAGCATGTTTAACAGTGATACAAGCTAACATTGAAAAGAAAATGGACTTTTAAATGTTTAGAAAGGACAAAAAAGCGGCAAAAAGGTGTTCAGTGGCTATGATTGATAGAAGCTACTACTGATAGCATGTTATTATGATAGAAGCTAATATTAATAGCATGTTATCGATGCTACTCGATAGCACGTTATCAGTGATAGAAGCTACCCGATAGCACGTTATCGGTGATAGAAGCTACCACTGATAGCACGTTATCGGTAATATAGAACTATCACTGATAGCATAATATTAGTGAGATCATTAATAGCATCTTATCAATGATGTTATCAGTGAAGAAGCTATCACTGATAACCATAATATGAATGATATTAGTGATATCGGTGATAGAACTTAAGTGATATATAAATATCGAGTTTCTTTTAAAGGTGATAACCAGTTATAGAAGTCTATCATTGATAGCCTTAAGTGTTAATATTTCAAGGTTGATTCTAATTGATGAAAGTTTATCAGTGTAGCGAATGGTAGCTGCTATCAGTAATAGCCATGATAAAAGATATTATTAGTGATAACTACTGTGGTAATCAAAGTTGTTGGTTTTCTTTCAAAGTTGATCACTATTTATAAATCTATCATTGATAGCCACTGATAGCAAGTATTAATATTTCAAGGTTGATTCCAATCGATGAAAATATATCAATAATAGCTACTGATAATTGATACCAAATTTAAAGCTAATATTTCAAGATTGTATTAATTTTTCTCAAATTGAAAGTTATCGCTGATAGCAACTATCATCGATAGCAATTGATAGAAGCTATCGGCGATAGAAGCTGATAGTAGCTAACAGTAGCTATCACTGATAATTGCTATCAGTTATAGCTTTTAATTTGAGAAAACTGGGAAGAAGCGAGTAAAATGATGGCTATGCATGGATTTTTTTAGTCTTTTACCATTTTTTTTATCTATATATGCAATTATTTTATTCTTGTACTACATATTCTATTATTTTGGGCTTGAATTCTATTTATGCAACTAGCCCAATTTTTTTAGCCAACCCACAACCTAATCCAACCCAACAAAAATAGAAAAAGTTTAACTCAACCCAACCCAAAAACAAAATTAACTCAACTCAACCCTTCCATTTTGAGTTAGATAGTCTAGGTTATTCGGTTGTCGGGTTATTTAAACACTCGTAATCAAAACTGAACCCTTAAGCTTACATAATTGTATAAATTGTAAAATTTATATAAATTTGAAGTTCAATTTTTATCATTTGTGGGTCCAATATCTATAATTATTATAAGCTTGAAGGTCCAACTTTTAATTCTTGTAGAAGTTTAAGAGCCCATTTTTACAATTGAAAGCTAGATAGTGTATTGGCAACTAGTAATTTTTACAATTTGCTCAACAAATTAAGTAGCTTCATATTGCATTTCATTATTTGAAATGAGAACATTCTTTTGCTTGCATTAGAGAAAAAAAATTCTCCTATATTTCTGTTTGATTATATTTGTTAGAATATAATTAAATAGGTTGTTTTAATTTGTCAAGTGTAATAGGGTTAAATGATAATTGACTTAACGTAGTAGACTTAATTGAACGGTAAATGGCATAACCTTTTCTTTAAAGATTGAAGATTCAATGCATCATCTTCGAAAATGTTCTACTAAGAAAAAGTGACAACTGACTTATATATTGAAATATTTTGGATGGATTTTATGTTGTTTGTCTTAATTACCTAGGCACTTGGAAAATCTACAAATTTGTTGGTTGCGTTTGAGTTTAGAGTTGATGTATATCAACTAGGGGCTATTTGGGGCGCTGAGATGATGTAGGATATCTAGAGTTCTAATATCTAGAGAGTTTTGATGTCTATGTTTGGGGTGCAGAGTTGTGTTGTCTGAGTTCATATGTCTATGTTTGGGTGCGCAGAGTTTGTTATGTCTGAGTTCATAAGTCAGTGCTTAGGTGTGCAGAGTTCATATGTTAGTGATATCTGGTTCAGTTTTTTGTACTCTAAAATAATTTGTCTGTATGAATACTATTTTTTTAAAAAAATCTTATAATTCAATTATTCTATCAATTCAGTTTTTTGTATTCAATTATTGTCTTTTAAATAATTCTTTATTATTGTTGTTTAAAAAAACTCAGTCAAAATTTAAGATTAATTGTAAACAGACAACGAAATACCAACACTTAAAAATACAAAATTTAATTTTAAGTCAAAGATGGACATACCGACTTTTTTCTACTTTTTCCACATTTTAATACTAAACATATATATAGTTTTCAATCATGACTTGAATTTTGAAAAGAGTCTTCAAAAGTAAGACAAATAAAAAATAAAAATAAACGAGAAAAAATAATATTTATAAATTTAATTTTTAAAAACTATCGAGAACCAAAGGGTTATGAATGATGAATTAAATATTTTAGTGAGGCATTTACAAAACCTTAGGGATTTCGTTGAGGATTTTCTTATATATACTCACAGATGAGTTTTTTATTGAGATTTTATAATGGGTTTTCGAATAGTAGATTTTAAATGTTGATGTTGTATATGAAGAGATTTTTTTTATATTTTTGAGAAATTGTGTACAAAGGTTTAATCCAAAATATTGTGAATTTTTTAATAGGCATTATACAGATAAATAATTATTAATATACTCTATCACGTGACACTATAGGAAAAAACTATGTATGTAAATTGAATGTAAAAAATGGGTGCATGGAACTAGATTGAAATACCATGGTTTCTTAATAAAATGGATATAGTGGAAAAAATTACACCCGAAGTATAATGAAATAAACCCAAGAAAAGAATAAAGAAATAAAAACGTAAGTGAGCCATAGGAAGGGAGGTGAGAGTGACAGTGGAGTATGAGAATGGAGGAGATATAGGAAGTGGGGGTGGAGAAGTTGAGAGAGTTGTTAAATGAGGGTTACTGTGCACATGTTGGAGGAAGTGAAAAAGGAGAGATAGTATACCAATAGGCCAAACAGTGATATAGAAGCTATATCAACTCCCCATATAAGATATTGGACCCCTAAACAAACCCTCGATATGATAGGTAGCATGTCATTTTTTTTCTTTTTTCTTGTATTAGCATTACCTATAGATTTTTTTTCTTTTTTCTTTTTGCTTTTACTTGGTGTGGCTAGTATATTTGATCACTAATTAGCACTATTTTTTAGTATTAGGATGTTTCGTAAAATTAACCTTTAACTATCTTAGGTTATGTATTCTAGATTTCTAACCAAATATTTGAGAGCGTATATATATTTTCTCTTCATGTGTGTTCAAATCCAATTTTCAGGAAAAGCTCTTTCAAAATTTCAAAAATTAAATTTTACAAAAAAGTTTTTACTAAATTTTTTTAAGAAATATTTTTTCGTTTTTTCTAAGTTTGATAATAGACTCTATAGTTTAGTTTGGATGTATTCTCGGCATGTCAATAAGTTTAAAAAAATAATCTCAGACAAAGTGTAAAATACCATATAACCCAATTTTGATCAAATTAGGCTTAAATTGTCATGATGAAGACACACATGATAAATTTGAAGATGAAAAAAAGAAGACAAATCTCAAATAAACAACTCAAATTTAACCTAAGTTTCGAAAAACTTTTCCTTCTTTTCCATTATATATTTTGTCTTCACCTTGAATTAGAAATGATTCCATCAATAAAATCTTCCATTAATTTTTCCTTAAGAGATGTAATGAATCGAGTCATCTACTTTTTGAGATGTATTATGGTGTCTCATATGCTAAGAGGTACAGTTTGACATAGAAAGAAATTTCAATACCCTATTTTGCTATACACATTATGATTGTGTGTTTAGACTCTAACGATAGTGCGTTTTGTCTATGATCATGATCAATATACTTGAGCTAGACTTGAATTGGGTTGTGAATAGATATTTAAAAGCAAAGTTAAGGAAAAATGAAACTAGAGCTTTTTAATCATAGTAACACAACGTTTTCTTCCAATCCAAGTAGATTTCCAAAGAGGGTCAACATAGTAAACTTGATAGCCTGCTTTACTATACAAGTTACGAGCCCCATAATCATCTTCATATGCACTTAATGCCAAAAACTTGAATCCCCAAACCTTACCAAGCATGTCACACCCCTTCAATAGTGCCGTTGCTACTTTACGTCTTCTGTGTAAGTAAAATGTCAAAATAATTAAGAACGTTGTTATGAAATTGACAAATAAAATTAAACATAAATCATAACAGTAGAGAATCAATGTAAAGGTAGAGAAAATATCACATAATAGATTTAGAGGCATCTCTCCTATAGATCATAAGGTAAAAAACGTAAATAATATAAACAACATAAATACAAATATTAATAATAAAAAAATACTAAATAAAACCAACAAATTTTAGTAACAAAGAAAAATTAACTGTCAAAGAAAGCATAGCTCCAAAGTTCAAATTTTTCGTGTACCTAAAATAAATAAAAACTTTGATATTGATTTAAACTATAATTATAGTATTTAGATTAGCAATTAATGTACATATTGTTTATTGATTTTTGCCATGTAAGCAATATTTTTTAGTATTTGATCTAAAGTGAATTTAGACCAACGATCTTATTTTAATTTGGATCATATGGTTCAAAAGTTTGGGTTGGAATTTTGAAATTTATTACCTTACAAATTTACTCCTTAAATTTTTATATTCGTAGGAAATAGGTCGGTAAACTTTCAATTTTGTGCTTAAGAATATTTAATAAGTCTCTTAATTAACCTTCAATTATTTCATGTCTATAATTTGATTATATACACATATTTATAAGATAATGAGTGTATATCTTGGTTTGTACTAGATGTTGCATTCTCATATGTCTACACTTGTGTTGTTGTATTTGTTATTATATACACATATCCAGCAACAATATTCAACAATATATTGTTGTATATTACGTTGGATATGTGTGTATAATAACATTGTTATATCCACTATATATTTATATAAACTAAAGATATAAAAAAGAGACTCGTACCACATTTTTTAATATCAATTCTTATTATTTTTAATTTTCATTGATTTTAATTAGAAACTCCTAACAAAATTAAAAATTACGTGACCTATTAAATATTTTTTAAATCTAAGTACCTATTAGACACGAGATAAAATTTATAAATCTAGTGAACATTTTGTTCATATTTAGGATTCTAATAAAATCAAATAGGAAAGTTTAAATACTAAATTTGTAATTTAAAACTAGTGTGTTATTTACATGACAATGGATGAGATTTTCATTAATTTGTTTTACTTAGTGTATTAAGGTCTAAAAACAATGTAAAAAAAATACAAAATAAAGAGTAGTTTTTTAACCATTTAAAGATGACTTGGATAAATTTAAAATAGGGGTATTCAACGAATCCGACAACTTGCAAAACTCGACTAACCCAACCTGAACGATAAGGATTGGGTTGAGTTGAGTGAAACCAACTGATTTGATCCCGTTCTTAGGTTCAAACCGAATTGAAACAAAGGGAAAAAGTAGTAGGATGGGAAGTAAATTAAGTAATTGGAAAATGTAAAAACCTGGCAGTTTGTGCGACGGCGATTCCAGTTACAAAGAGATATTCCTTTTCGCCGGCGGGAAGGAGACGCTTTACTTTCAAATCTCCGGCCACCGTCACGTCCACCACTCCCACAAAATTGTATTCATCTTTACAACTTTCACTTTCCGGCTCCGCCACCAAACAAGCATACCTTTCATAAAAACCAACCATTTCAATTTATTACCTACTTCAAAATATTGTATAAAGAAATCACAAAAAATTTCGATCAAAGAATATTACAGTTTACTATTTTGTGTAAATAGTATCTCTTATTTTTCTATTTTAAAAATTTTCTTAAAATCAAAATAAAATTATACCTTTATTATTTTTAAGATATATCGGATGCGTCTTAATTTTATATTAAAAAATCTTTTTCAACCCTAAATGTGCCTAATTGATCGTTATATTTTTCAATATTTTTTCTAAAAAGTTTCCGAACTATTCGATTATTAGAAAAAAAAAAAAAATTAGATATATCGGATATAAAATTAAAAATTTGCATCTATCAAAACTTTTACCGTTTAGTTTTATCTCTAATAAATTCATCAATTTCGAAATTATCTAATGGGACAAAAACTTGTTAGATGAAAGATGTATTAAATATTATTAAATTCTAAGAACTTATTAGGTCTGTGAATCTAGAAACTTGTTAACCTTTTTTAAAGATCATACACTTAATTTCACATTTAAAGATAGAAATTTAATTTCATATAGATTAGTGATGCAATAAACCTAAAATGAAAGTTCAAGAATCAATAAGACAAAATTATTTGAAAAAATGTAAAATAATTCTTTAAAATAAAATTCTATTATTAAAAATTTTAAAGGAAAATTCTTTACAATAAAATTCCCCTTTAAAATAAAATAAAATTCTTTAAAAATGGAAAATCAAAACTTTAAATTCAAGATTAATAATTAATTAAAGTAAAATAAGAAAAATAAAATAAAATGTAACTTGTGTGAGTAATATAAATAATAAGTATTTTAACTTAAAAGTGTAAAATGTATTAATTCTTTAAAAAAGGTGTAAAAATGTATTAATTTAATTTTTTTAAGTTTTATTTTAATTATATTTTGAAAAATATTCATCAGCATCGAAAATTTGGCATACTCATATGCATAATATTAAATTTTTATTGACATGTCGATATTTTCATCGATATTTCCACGTATTTATTATTTCGATATCGATATGAGAGGTAAATCGATATTTTAATTATATCATAGAAAAATCTACGAAGCACAAAAAAATTAGCATCAAAATATCTAATATAAATAATAGATAGGTTAACTTGTTGAAAGTCATAAAATGTTTATTTACTAATATAAATTTATTTTTTAAATTTTTTAATAATTTTTGCAAAAATATATATTGAATCAACATGTCATCTATATTTTTTCGAATTTTTCATAAAATTGAAATTTTAATATTTTTGTCAACATCGATATTTTAAACCTTGTTGATATGATAAAATTATTATAAAAAAAATTACCTGTCTGGAGGATAATTTTTCAATCGGTAAATCAGCGCTGAAAGCACTTCTGCCTGTAAGAAAACTACATATTTTTTCAATGTGATTTTTGTAAATTATTTGAAGAATACAAATTACATTTTCTTCAGCGTTAAAAATTACAAAAGAAAAAACTCGTTTTTTTTTTCCCTTTTACAAGGATAATGTTCAATCACTATTAAAATATAACTCAAATTGAAATTCTTAAATTAAACTCAATTAAGCTGATGCTATGAGGAATTTTAAAATTAGTTTAATCCAAATTTAAAATAACTTTTGCAGAATTTATACCATGACAAAAGAGAAGGAAACAATTCAAGAATTAACCAAATAATTTGAATAAAAATATACCAAATGGTATCTAATTTTTTTCTAAATTACTACTCTATTCCTATATATATATTAATCAAAATGCTACTTGAATCATGAAACTCAATTTTTGCTTGATTCATATTTTCTTATATTTTTCTTTTTTAAAAAAATATATAGATGGGAGGAATCGAAAATTTGACCTCGAGATGGATAATACAAACTACTAATTTCGAGATGGATAATACAAACTACTAATTGAGTTATACTTATTTTAATCATGATTATTCATTTCTTATCAAAATTTAACTTTTAAAACAAAAATAACTTGATTAAAAACTTTTATTACAAGGAGGCTAAATTGGAAATTTTAAATTAAAAAATTTCATTCTTATCAAATTTTAGCATATTTTCTCAAGATAAAGACTTAATTAAAAACTTGGAAAAAAACATTCATTCTTGGTCCTTATTAGAGTCTAGTTTTTATTTTGTCTTAAATTTTAAAATATTACAATTTTAGACCTTCAATTTTTTAGTTTGATTTTAATTTAATATTTATAATTCAAAACGTTACAATTTTACTTTATAGATTTAAATATTATTTTAATTAGATCCCAAATTTCCAAGATTTACATTTTTAATCGCAATTTTTACTAAATAATTACTTTCACGGATAATTTTTATCTACTAAATTAAAAGAATTATAATTAATTGAATTTGATTAATTTTAAAATTTCATTTCATAACTCTTTTACATTAATTTTAAAACTTCTAATACAATGAGGCTAAATTGAAAAGTTCTTAGAAAGATTTAAAGAAGAAATTAAAAGATTATATATATAAAAAAACCAAGAAAATGAGAAAAGGGGGAAAAACCTGGAAAAATTGGAAGAAAAAATCGTTGAAAAGAAGAACAGGTTCATGAAAAGCTTCGGCTTGAATTCTTGCAACCGCTCTCAAATCATCTTCTTCTTCAATCAATTTTCTCACATTCCATCCAAATTCTCTCGCCAAATACTCATTTTCATTAATTTCTTCCAACATTCCGATCGATTCCTCCGCCGTCGTCGGACTCGAATAATCACTACTACACCGCAAAACAACCGCCGATCTCACCTTAATTCCTCCATTTCTCCAGATCGCACAGCCGCCGGTGCCGGAATTCACTCTCGCCAGAACCGCCGTGCGCGGTGGCTCTGAGCGGAGATGCGGCGAAACTCGGAGGGGATTTGGAAGCAAATGAACCATTCTTGGAAGGGGATTAGGTCGTCGTCGTTGAAACCGCGGTCAATCGTCGCGTTTATTGTTTCAATTTTTTAATTTGAAAACTCTTATTTTAATTTTTTTTCAAAATATATATAAATATTTATTTTGAGGTGATGCATTGGGAAAGTGGAGATAAGGTTTTTGGATTTCTCAGTGGCTGAGATTTGTTGCTTATTGGCGACCCTAGACTCAACCACCCACGTGGAAATTACAATTTCGTGGGGGTTAAAAATGGGTTAAATTAAAATTTTCATCGAGAAAATTGAAATTTAGTTCCTATCATGTTAAATTTTAATTATGAATAGTAGGGATAAAATTTTAACTTTCATCCAATAATCTAAACTATAGAAGTCAGATTTACAATTCATCCGTCAATTATAATTTTGATCGATTTATTCAATTTTAATTCATATACCTTAAATCTCAAATTTATTTCTTTGATTTTTAATAAAATAGGGTTAAATAATAATATTTTTCTCATGTGAGTATCTTTCCAAAATTAAATAATAACAAAAAGTTTTTAGAAAAAAACAATAAACAACGATAGAGACTAAATTTATAAAAGTTCATGGACTAAAATTAAGAATTTAAAAATACAAATACTAAAATTAAACAAAGCTCAAAGTAAAACAATTAAAATGAAAATTTAATCATTAAAATGTTATTTTGATCTCAATACTTTAGATTTTATTCTACTGAAGTTTTTGTACTCATAGTTGTTCAATTTTAATCTATATATTTTTTATAAATCTGAAAAATAATTTGTGTTGTTAGTTTATTATTGGTTTTTCTTTTTTTATAAACATTATCAACATCTAGACGCAGTTTTTATGCTCGGAATTTTTCTTCATTGCTCAGATCCACTATTAATGATCCAAAAGCTCCAAATTATCGATATAATCCACAAAATCTCCCCTTGTGCTTTAAATGCATGAAATATTTAAATCAAGCAAATAAACTCTTGATATTGAAATCCATCAAGAAATTAGTTTGAATCTAGGATAATTACATTACTGATAGACTTCTACCAATAATCTGATCTATCACTGATAGACTATTTAAATTTGATCATATTTATAATTTTTTTTACATTATATTATATCTGCTAATATTTTGGGTTTAATGTTTATATTTGTAACTATCCCTATAATCTAAGCTTAAAAATAGTATATTTTGTGTGCTATCACCTAACAAAAATAAGAAAATAGAGGATAAAATCGATTTTTTTAGTTCAATAATATGTAGATGGAAGATTTTGAATACAAATTGCGGGTTTGCCTAACAATATATGGGTTGCTCCCATCATGAATTGAGGAGACCCCAAATACGACTTCAAGGTGCCATTGTAACTTCCATAAAAATACAAATTCTCACTCATTATTAGAATTTTGCAATCTTATGACTTTTTCTGAACATGAAATCGCACTTGATGTCTCATCAATTCGTGATAAATGAGGCCCACGATCGCGAATGGACAATTTAACGTTGGTTGTTTCTTTGTGACGTATGCAAAATGTTAGTTTTCATTCTTTTTTAGATTTTAGATCATTTAACATTAGCAAAATCAAATTTGGGTCTTCCGTACAAAAATCTCATCATTTCATAACAATTCTCTTTTAATTAATTATTATTATTTACCCTTTTTACAACTAGAAAAACTACATAATTTAGTTTTACGTTTTTTGAATTATATTAGCGCAGTTGATGGTGTGCATATTCATGCTCCTATACCCTGCGAAAATTAAATGCCATATATTGGAAGAAAATAAATACCTACTCAAAACATAGTGGTCTTATGATTTTCATGTGCAATTTTTATTTGTGTGCTTGTTGGGAAAACACGGGTCATGGTGCAAGAAAATTTGGGGGCGTTTGGTCCATTAAGTGAAGTTAACAAGTCTGAGATTAATATATTAGAGTTAATAAATTTGTGTTTGAGATGTAGAATTATAAGATCAAGTTCCTCAATAATAGTGAAAAAATCGATTAAGAAATTAAGATAAAGATATTAAGTAAATGTGAAAAGTAGAGATAAAGGAAAAAATTGAGTTCTTTGATAAATGTAAAAAATATATTAAAAAAATAGAAAGATGGAGCTATTCAATAAACTAGCAATTTCAATAGTATTTATTAAAATTGGGTTATTTATATCCATTTAATAAATTGGTAGGCCAAACGGCACATTTATGTCTATTTTACACAATGGTGACTTCATTTTTCGAAAGCCACTTGAATTTAATATTTTTACTTATAATTAGTGTTTTTCTCTCCGATGTAACATTTTTAATATTTAATAGTTTTTAAATGTTAAATGTAAGGTAAAGGGTTGAGTGTTTCTTCATTAAAAAGATGAAAAACATAATTTCAAAATACGTTTAAACATTATATATTTATCACTAAGCTTTTGAATTAAATATTCAAGATCCAATGTTCACTGTAAATTGGTCTCTCATATTGCTCTCAAAATACACCGACAATACTCAAGGTATCTTTATCTCTTACTTTTTCTTATTAACTCTTTTAAGAGTAATTGATCAAAAAAAGGGTATTTTAGTTGTGGAGCTTTAAGCTCAATCTTTTAATGCAGGGTGGTTTGAGCTACACAACATTTAAGTTGGGTTGTTGTATTCTAGAGGCAACAGGCTAGAGAGAACATTTGTTACGTCGGTGGTTGGTATAAAGAAATTCAATACACACCGTAGAGGGCTTGAATCTCCTTGAAGAGAGCGAGATATCCATGCCTCAACCAATTGTTTACGTGTCTGTTTCTCAATATTTACTTCATTTTCCTCTATTATTTTGTAATTCCCCATTACACTCGTTCATTTTTTGATAAAAGACTCGTCAAAATCATATTAGTACATCAAGTTCGATTTGGAAAAAAGATAAAGATATTACCTTCCTGATTGTCGTCGTGTAGCCAATTAGTAGATTATTAAGAGATATTCAACCGAACATAGTCTTATATTAGAAGTGTCATTCAAGGGACTCTTGTAATATGGAAGAAGGGATGGAAGATTTCTTGTGAGATGTGTCTAATTATCCTTTCCAAAAGTAGTTGAAGATAATTATTGTAACTATGATATTACAAAATTGTATAAAAAAGGTATACTTGAAGTGATTGTTGTTTTGAAATAAATTGAATTGAGATGTGTAGAATGATCGTTTTTAAATGAAAAAATGGAGAATGACATCAATATTCACTAAATGAATCGTACTTATAGTCAGTTTTCAAATTCATGAATGATTATTTGTATTGCCTAAGAAAGTAAGTATTCTTAAAAAATAATTATTTAATCAATTTTGAAAAACCATTTAAAATAAATTAAAAAAAAAAAAACTCATGTGGTTGTGTTGGAGTTTTGAATTGGTTATACTTGTTTAAGAGAGTTTGGGGCTGTAGTTGCTCTAATTTTATGATTGTTTCAGAAAATATTTCATAGGATGCTTCTTAGGTTGCTGATTTTATAAATTATTCTTTCTTTATCTAGAATATTCAACAATATTATTTTTTTGGGATATTTTCCTATGTTCTGTCGAATTTGAATGAAGCTATTTTCCTTCCTTCCTTGTGCCTATTTAAAAGTAGAATGTTGTTTTGCTAGGATTTTCGCTTTGGTGTGTTAGGAGTGAAGTACGATTGTGTATTGTGGCCAAACGACAAAGTTCTTTGTGATTCTAAAGTTCGTGAAATAAGAAGTTTAATTAGTATTCAACGTTTGTTGCTATTGAAGTGTTTGAATCAATTTTGAGAAGAAGGTTTTCGCGCAATTCCGTGCCGGAAGGTTCGAGAGCAAAAAGTGGGCCTCGGGGCCCTGGAGCTATTTCGGACACCAAACAAGCTCCGTTCCCAAAACCGTCTGGCACACGACTTTTTTTCATCGTTCTTAACCCCTGGGTCCGTTTTCGCGCTTTTTCGTGATGGAAGGTTCGCGCACAAAAATTGGGTCCCTGGGCCCTGCCCCGCGACACCTCAGCATATAAACAAATTCTATAAGTGAATTGCTTTAAAATCCAATCAAGTTTTAACAAGATTATTTTTGCAACGATACTACAACAAAACATTCTTGACTAAATACTATCTCCAAAATAACTCATATTTTGATAGTCATTTACCTACCGCTTTTGGTAAGAAATTACTAACACTTTAATAATTCTGTAAGTGTAACCCTCCGTTTTTACACGTCAAAGGTTGGCCCCAACTATGCTACCGAAATGGAGAGTCAAGGTTGGGAATGAACCTAAGAAATTCTATCCATTTCTGGAGTTTGAGTTGTTCTGAATCCTATGTTACAACCCTCCGTGAGGATAGCCATCGTTAAACGACTAGCAAAGGGTCGCTTAAAGCAAATCAATAGGTGCAACATAGGAATCTCACGGTCCAAACTAATGGAACAGACCGAATGATATGTTGATACATATCCTTCACCCCCTTACTAAACAACTTCCCCCGTTTACCTTATTATTGACTCATACAAACACTTTCCATATGGAGGTTACTCCCAGGGTGACATGAAGCGTCATATGAATCTCACGGTGTAAAATACGTGGAGACGTGGCAGTTTGAAATCTATATATATCATATAATTGATTTTTGTTTGAACAACTTGCCCTTATTCACCAAAATCTAGATTTATGCTAAAAAATACTTTCCGTATGGAAGTCATTCTCAGGGTGACACGAAGTACCGGTTAAATCCGGATTGTGAACTCTTAGGGATGTGAGATCTAAAAATAACGTATCGTATATGTTATTAATCTCCCACTGAAGTTTTCTAATAACTTTATCATATAGAAGTTATTGAACTCCAACTGAAGTGTTCTATTAATTATGTAAATTTATACTTAAGTTCTTTTCGGCTAATAAAACAACCCTAAGTCTAAGTGGTTTATCCAATTATAACACTTATTAATGGATTTAAACCTACGATGTCTAGGTGATAAACCGTTTTATTACCTCACATCACTCATGTATGGTCATAAAACCGGTTAACAACACTCAATAATTCGGCCATAATCCCTAGGTAGAAGGTGTTCCGTAGACCGTCAACTTAAGTACCCCCAGCCTTAGACATGATTATATACCGGTTGAGTTTGTAACCCGAGTTTTACAAGTTTAACGATCTATTTTAACTACTAAAACGAGTGGTTAACCTACGTGAGCATGCAGTTGTTTTTTTTGTTATGGATTTTAAAGGTCTAACCCAAATTTATAACAACTTACAAAATTTTAGACATGCTAAACATCCACAATATACATCAAAGGCATTCAACAGTTAATATAACAATTATATTAAATAAAAGAAACCCTAACATGCATACTATATATTATAACATTTTATATCATACTTTCAGTGCATGTAACATGCTTCCTATGGTGGGTTTTTAAATCTACATGGCATACTGTATGTCATACAAGATTTATTTAATTATAACATACATCAAATTCATAAATAATTAAACACAATCTGATATGATTTTAGTTTTGGCATAAACAAGCAAATAAAAGCCTAATTATTTCAAAACAGCTTCAAAACCGCTTTTGAACTGCTTAAACCACTTCAAACCAAACCCAAGTAGCTTGAATCGAACCAGAAAAGTCTGAACTGGACCAGCCAAAAACCTTTTAAGGCTGAACCAGACAGGATCTAAAGAAAACTGATCGAACCGGATGCTCTCGCTCCATGCTCGAAATCTCGCTGAGGCTCATCGTGTAGTGCTGATGACTATCGTCTAGCTTGATCCTCTAGCGTCTGCCTGATCGTGTAGCGCCATCGCCTAGTGTCGAAAAATGCTACATGATCGCATTGCATCTTCCAACTATTGTGTATCACCATCGTCTAGCGTCGGACGAAGCTACACGATCGTGTAGTACCATCGCATAGCGCCACACAAAGCTACACGATCGTGTAGTGCTATCGTATAGCGCTTATGAACGCTCCCGTGCACAACTACACGATCGTGTAGTGCTATCGTATAGCGCATCTACACATCATTTAGCGTGCACCACTACACGATCGTCTAGCGCACAACACTTCAAGTACCCATAGCTACACGATTGTCTAGCATTTCTTCTCATCGTTTAGCGCTCATGCTCTGATAGCAAGCAGCGGAAGTAACAAGGATCAATAAGCCCTCTGATTCATTAATTTTGGCAGTAACTAAAGCACGCTTATACAGAAACAAGAGGGTTTAAAGCCATAACTTTGTAGAACTTCTTCAAGTGTTGATTCCCAGTTGCAAACTTCTCAAATCTTGTTGTAGGCCACCTCAAGATCTTTCCCACTATTCTCTTGGAGCTTTAGATTGAGTTGTGGGACTCAAAATAAGCTTGAATGAAAGGAATTTGGAGAATAACTCACAACAGCAACCCACTTGAAAACACCTTCTTCTACACGAATTTTTCAGCAAAAATTCTATATATGCATGCCTCAATTCCACTCCAATCTTCTCAATATATTGTAGATTATCATGCAAAGAAGATGGTTGCATGAGATGCAACTCATGCTTGGAGTTATTGAAGCCTAAAGAAGTGGGTTTTGTGTGAGCTACTTTGAAGGTGTAATGGAAAAAACCAAAATTCCATTTGTGTTTTTCTAATTTTTCAATTTTTACAAAAAATGATTTCAAAAATCAATTTGATTTCTAAAATTGAAAAATATTATTAATTTTACAAAATTAATTTCATAAATTAATTTTCTTAATAAAACTAATAAATAATCATTTAAACAATTTAAATAATTTTAATTAATTTAATATCAAATATTAAATTAATTTTACACAAATCTACCTTAATATATTTAAATCATATTTAAATATTAATTCTCTAATTCCGTTTAATTCTTAAAATTAAACGTGTAATTATATCTCATATAATTACTAATTCCTTTAATTCTAATTTGAACGTTTCAAATTAACTTATCACGCTACTCTAAAGCTAATCCATTTACGAGCTAGTAGGGAGACCTCACGGATCTACAGATCATGGCTCCAACGATATGAGATAATTGACTAAACTCATTATATCGAATTAACCCCCATTCGTGAACTAATGGGTCACTCCACTAAAGTCCATAGTTGAACTCCCCTCTCTGTAGATATATTATGTCCACTCGATAAACCATGATTAGTAAGCTAACCCTTCACAGGTTATTCGTAATAACGGCTAGGTCAAATGTCTGTTTTACCCCTGAGATTATCTCTTGTTCTTTAAGCCCCACTTATCGTCTAATGAACAATTGATTTATGATCCAATCAACAAACCGAGTCCCTCTCGAGCCAATGAGAGGTTGAGACCCCTTGTACAAGACCCGGAGTCAACACATAAGGGAACAACCTTTCTGCTATCCCTAAAAGCGGGTAAGAATGAATTCATTCTTGCACCCTATGTCTCCAGCTATCTACCCGGTCTTACCCCTGAAATTGAGGTTTATTGAACCAGCGCTGTTGAGCCAACCCTCACCTATGCAAATTTAAGGATAATCCCGAATAAAGAGGAGTTTATAGTTAGCTCAGTATTAAGGTCAAGTTACCTACGTCATCGCTTTGAAATAGTCAGTTCTAAACTAATAAATAGCGTTATAAAATAAGAGTGACTGATTTCATGGTCCGATCTTGTACAAACCCTTTTGCACAAGATGCCCCCACTTATATCATAATATGTATGAATTAGGATCACTTTATTTGTAGCACTTTACAATTCTTTGTAATAACTACAAAGTAGGTCACATCCAATAGTGTTACCAGAATAAGGCACCCAACATTTTTCATATACTATAGATCATTTTGACTATTTACTCGAACCTGATCCACTTTTATGTCTCCACATAAAGTTCAAGTACTCATGTAACAGTCAAGGGTCTTTTAGGTTTATTGGATTTCTAATAAGCAATACATATATTCAATAACAACTTATTGAATTTTTAGAATAAGTTTTATTGTTTACAAACCATGAGTTTTAAGACATAAAACCCAACACTAAGGCACCTCAAGAAGTTGTGCATCAGCTGTTGGCAGCCTTATGTATGCAATGTTATGTACTAAACCTGATATTTGTTATGTAATGAGGATTATGAGTAGATATCAGTCCAATCCAGGATTAGATCAGTGAATAGCAATTCAAATCGTCTTCAAGTATCTTCGGAGAATGAGGAACTATATGCTTGTGTATGGAGCTAAGGATTTGATCCTTATAGGATATACTGACTTTGATTTTCAAACTGATAAGGATTCCTGAAAATCTACATCAGGATCAGTGTTCACTCTTAACAGAGGAGTTGTGGTCTAGAAAAGTACAAAGCAAGGTTGCATTGCTGACTCTACCATAGAGGTAGTGATAGATAAACATGCATAACATGGAAGCAAACAAAATCATTAAACACTCTAATTCCATTAATTTGAGTAACAAGCATGCAAACTCAAAGTTTCAAAAAGTAGGGTTTCAATATAAATACCTTTAGCGATTTCCACTTGTTCCTTGTAATCTTCACAACATTGACCTTCGATTCTAGCAATAGACCACCAAGAAAGTCTTCTCTACTAAACCCAACCTTAGATTGACTGGTGGAACTCTAATTGAAAGAGAATTTGGATTGGATTGGAGAGTTAAACAGAAAGCTAACTTTTCTGCAAAAAATTTCAAAATTTCATTTTGCATGCCCCAAATTCAAATGAGTTCTGAGTTATTTAATCAAATTAAACATGCAAAATTAATTAATGAATATCTTCACACTTCAAAATCCACTAATTAGGTGTTAACAAAGTGGAAAAAGTGGGATAATTCCACTTTGTAGTTTAAAATGATTTTTCAAATTTATTTTTATTTAATTTTGATTTTCTAAATAAAATAAAATTCAATTCTAAAATTGAATTATAAATCGAAAATGATTTATTTTTAAATAATTAATTAAATACATTTAATTAATTAAATTAAATAATAATTTAATATAAAATATTAAATTAATGAAACACCTAATTCAAATATGAATCCTTATTCATGTACTCAATATTTAGATCAATATTTAAATATCATGAATTCTCCAAATCTATTTAATTTTAGTAAATTTAAACATTAATTATATCGAATATAATTATCCAAATCCTAATTTGAATTTGAACATTTCAAATTCATTCAATATTCTAATATAAGGTTTAATCCTTTTACGAGCTAGTAAAGGGATCTAATAGACTTACAGTTCATGAGCTCCAACGATTTAAGATTAATTGGCTAAATTCTTTAAACCAAATTAATCAATGTTCGTTAACTACCGAGACATACCACTATAGCTCGGTAGTTGCACTCTCCTCACTGTGGATATACTTCTATCCACTTGATTTAACCATAATCAGTAAGTTGATCCTTCATAGGTCGTTTGTATTTACAGTGAGATCAAAATTATCTTTACCCCTATAATACTTTTTGCTCCTTAAGTCTTACCTGATCCTCTTTTTAATTGGTTTATGGTCCCACTAATAAACCAATCCCCTCTCTGTCATGAGAGGGAGGGGCCCTTTTGTTGAAGACCAGGAGTCAGTACTTAAGGGAACAACCTATCTGTTAACTCTAGAATGGGTAAGAGTTAATTCCGTCTTGTAAGACTATGTCTCCAGCTATACGGTCTTACCCCTAAAATGGGAGGCTTATTGAGCGGTAATATTGAACTACTCTCACTTATGTAGATTAAAGGATAATCCAAATAAACAAAAGTTCATAGTTAGCTCAGGATTAAGATCGGGTTACCTTAGGTCATCAGTTTGAAATAGACAGTTTTAACAGTAAATGGTTGTTATAAAGAAAAGTGACTATTTCATGGTCTAGTCTTATGCAAACATCTTTTGCATAGGATGCCCACACTGCATGTCTCTACACGAGCGACTTTGGGATCACATCGTTTGTATCAATACAAAGTGGGCCGCATCCATGGTGTCCCCAGGATAAAGAACCCAACCTTTATCCATATACTTATATATCATTTTGGCTATATACTTAAAATTTGATCATCTTTTATGTCTCTACATAAAGTTGAAGTAGTCATATTACAACCATGAGTTTGTTTATTGGATTTATAAATAAATACAGTTCAATAACACTTTTATGAATGAAGTCTCAATAATACCTTTATTGTGAATAGAATATGTTTAAAATTTACAAACTACGAGTTTTAGGACATTCCCAACAGGTCGGGTATGTAGTAGCTTGTGAAGCTACCAGAAGGCTGTATGACTCAGGAAATTTTTTACAGATCTAGAAGTTGTTCTTGAAATGTAAAATCCCTTACCCTTGTGATAATAGTGATGTTATGGCTAATTTTAGGGAGCCTAGAAGCCACAAGAGAAAGAAGCACATTTAGTGCAAATATCATCTCATCTGGGAGATTGTGCATCGAGAGGACATGATCGTCACAAAGATCACTTTGGAGCACAATGTTACTGATCCATTTACAAAGGCTCTCATAGCTAAAGTGTTTAAGTGTCACCTGGAGAGTCTCGGTTACCAGACATGCATAATCTAGTATAAGACACGTGGGAGATGTTACTGGCACGTATTGTATGCTTTACTTTATTGTTTTGTGTACTATAGACTAGTTTTAGGACAAGCAGGAGATTGTTGAGATGCCCTAAATCCCATTTTTCTATAGTTTATAAATTATTTGTACAATGAATTATTTATTTAATAAATTAAAGTATTATTTTATTTGACATTTAGTCTGCATTAACCCAAAACCAATAAATTAAGATCAAAGCTTATTTAATGTAGCTTAAACATGTATGTGGTGACCTAAAAGTGAATCATGTTTAAGTAATAACTTGAATGGTTTGTAGTGTATGGATAAGATTGGGTATCTTATCCTGGTGATACTATAGATACAACCCACTTTGTAATTGTTACAATTGATGTAAAGTGTAACAAATGATTTGATCTAATAATTCATGTGGAGACATGTGAGTGGGGGCATCATATACAAAGAGTTTGTATAAGACCGGACCATAAAATGATTAGTCGCTCTTTATGACACTATTACTAGAAGAGACTTACATTTCACTTGGATGACCAATGACTTTAATCTTGAGTGAGTTGTGAACTCCTATGCATGAGGGCATTTCTTTGATCTATATGAGTGGGAGTGGCCAGATTCACTGACTCAATATACTTACCATTTTGGGAATTGGTCTGAGTGGGGAGCTGGGAACACAGCTATGCAAGATGAAATTTACTCTTTCCCATTATTAGGGTAAGTAGATGAATTACTCCCTTAAAGGCTGATTCTATGTCTTGAACAATGAGGTGCCTCATCCTCTCACTGGCCAGAGAAGGGTCTATTTATAGTTGAACTATGACTAATTGTTCATTAAATGAATTAGCGGTGCTTAAGGAGTTAGATGTAACTATAGGGATAAAACGATAATTTTGACTCAGCTGTAGTTACGAGAAATTTTTGAAGGGTCAACTTACTGTTGATTGGTTAAGTACACAAGATGAAATTTACTCTTTCCCATTATTAGGGTAAGTAGATGAATTATTCCCTTAAAGGCTGATTCTATATCTTGGACAATGAGGCGCCTCATCCTCTCACTGGCCAAAGAGAGGTCTATTTATAGTTGAACTATGACTATTTGTTCATTAGAGGAATTAGCGGTATTTAAGGAGTTAAATGTAAATATAGGGGTAAAGTGATAATTTTAACCCAACTGTAGTTACGAGAAATTTTTGAAGGGTCAACTTACTATTGATTGGTTATATCATATAAAACTATAGGTTAAAATTAACATGAATATGATTCATTTTTAAACTATAGGTTATATGAGAGAATATAAATTTAGTTTATGTTATATATAATATAATATAAGCTATAGGTTAAATTCAAATAGAGGAACATCATAGAGGAGTATGAATTTTGATTCAATACGTGAAATTCAAAGGGTTTGTAAGGTCTTCTTCCCTTCTGTGAAAATTCTCCAAAAACTTCCATTCTCCCTCACCAAAATTAACAAGAAGAGCTCACAACTCCATCTTGATTCTCACCTTGAGATGTCACACCTCGCCCCAGACCACCCTCTCAGCTTAGGAAAGGGTGTGACTGCTGCAGTTATCAACCCTTTTGGTGACACTTACTGCCTAATAACTCTTGCGAAATAGCTCTGATACCAAGCTATCACACCCCGCCCCAGACCACCCTCTGAGCCTAGGAAAGGGCGTGACTGCAGTAGTTATCAACCCTTTTGTTTACACTTACTGCCTAATAACTCTTGCGGAATAACTCTGATACCAAGATATAACTCATATACAACGGAATGTCCTTAAGCCACAAATTTATTAATTTAGAAACATAACATGTTTAGAGTCATTACAACACTAGGTTCATAAGTCCCAAAGCCCAAAAAAAAACCTAGTCCCTATATGAACAACGGAAACATGTGTACAATATTTACAGTAACCACCTAACAGACGGATTACAATATCTTTATCCTTTAGTGGCAGAGCAGATGCAGAGCTATCTCCTGAGGATTTGACCGCTACCTGGGGGAAAGGAAAACATTTGAAAACGGAGTGAGCTTGCTAGCCCAATGAGTGACTTAAGAAAGATAAATGATTCTCATGCAAAAGTCTCAATAAATAGTTTAAACTGAAATATAAACTTCTACAGTACCTTGTACTGCAGTATAAACATTTTCCAAGCATAAAACATATAAAGCTGTTTAAATCACGAAACAGTAAAACCGTTTCTCAGTTGAGAATAACCCTGTTGTGGTTAAAAATAATCCCAACACCAACTGCTAGTCAAGAGAGAACCCTTTTGCTCAATCTCTGACTCTAACTACCTACGTGCACGTGGCCATACTAAGTACCGTCATACCTTAGGTACTTCTACTAAGATACCTTCTCAAATGTCTTTCTGTATCGAGCTGCTAGGATACCTTCTCAAATGTCCTTCGGTATTAAGTTGGTCTGATACCTTCTCAAACGTCCTTTGGTATCGCGTTTTAAGTAAAACTAGTCATAAATGACTTTCTCTTTAAAGCATAAAAGTATAACACATATAAAAAACATGGCTTTAAAGATACTAACGCATGTTGGGTATATTTAACACATATAAATAGCTTTTCAACAAACTTCCCACACATGCATGCGTTTAAAATATAACTCATGGTTTGCTTGGAAATCACTTTGTAAAACTAGCTGGCATGAGAATAATTTTCTTTAAAACATGATTTCTTTAAAACATTGTAAATATTTAGTCAAATGTTTTAGTCACTCACCTCGATCGCTTAGGAACTTTTCACTCTAGAAGTTCCTTGTTTACCTCGGGCTCCCTTTTACACCCCTAGAATCCAGATTCAATTTAACACTCATATTACTCATAGTTCTAAGCCTTTTTTTTTAGATAATTCCTTCAGGAAGCTTACCCTAAAATCTGAGCTCAGAACTCCTCGTGGTTTGGCCGGAATCTCAAAATCTTCAAGACTGGCCCAAGCTTATCCGACAGCCTGACCCTTCTGACTTCTTCTCAGTTTCCAGCCTAATCCTTTAGATCTTTTTCTCCAGAACCCTACCCTGAAAACTAGACTTTCAGAGCTTTTAGGTGGCTTTGGAATCACTTCAATGCACGAGTATATTGGGAGAACTCCTCGTTTCAATTTGATGCTGTTTTCCAGACTTCACTGTCCACTGCGTCCTCTTTGAAGTTCTATGATCAACTAATGGATTTTGCTCTCAACACAATGTTTACTCAGCTCTCCCACTCTTTTTAATGTCTTTTTGAATTGTGGTCTGGAAAATAAATCCTTGGTCTTATTTATAGGCGCCAAATATTCTCCAAGGTCGACACCTTCTACTTGGCTACATGTCCAAGTGTTTCTTCCTCACAATACCAACACAACTTTTGATCAACAAAATCTAAGTGTCCTTATCATACATAGCCAACGTAAGAGGGCTCAATTTGCATGTCCTCTTATGTAACCACCTCAAATGCTTAAAGCTTAAGGTTTCCTCCCAAGAAGACACATGTTTGATGACGTCCTCTATGTGAGTTCATCTTTCATGTGCGTCCATAAACCCTTGGTTGTTCAACGCATAGCAACCCTTTGTTCCACTTGTTTTCCAACTCACCACCATCGCAACCCAACTTAGTCGCCGCAAGCCTTAACCATCGTAAGAGCCAGCCACCACCAATGCATAAGATGGTCGCTCTTCCTCGATGCACAACTCACTCAGCATCACCGCAAGGTTCGCTTGGCATCGACACATGGCACTTGGCATAGGCGCTGGTCACCGACGCATGGGCGTGTGGCATAGGCGCTGGGTATCGCTCAACGCACGGGCTGGGCGCTTGGCATGGATGCATCACTGCATGGTCGTTCGGCATGGGCGCTCGGCAAGGCGATGTGCATCGACACATGCCACCCTCCAGCGCATGCTTTGCCCGCGTCCTCGCCTACCCTTGTGCCATCCAATCTTCCAACGCATCACTTCAACTTTCCTTCCTTCAGCCGTATGGACGCATACCATCCTTCCAACACATCTATCGCATTCAATGCATCCATCATCGAACGCATCCAACGCATCCATCATCCAATGCATCCAACGCATCCAACACATCCATCATATAGGTTTATACTTAGCCAATTTTTCAAATTTTCCCCCAAAAGTCAAGCTTCCAAATTTCCTCTTTTCTTCTAATTTCCACCCTTTTCTCTACCATTACACACTGGTTTCCACATCAACCTACTCACCACACTGATCTCAATAGGGAACATACTCAAGTAGAGAAATTAGGGTTCGGGGTTCACATTTACCTCCCCCTTATAAAAATTTCCTAGGTTGAGAGGGTGGTCTGGGGCAGGATGTGACATGAGAATAGTGAGGAAGTCACTTGTGGTGGTGTCCAAGAGTCTTTGTATTATTGTGTGTTTGGGAGAACTGTTCGTGAGGAGCAGAAGTTCTCTGTTCGTGATCACCGAGAGAGGAATATGTTTAGAAGGTTTTCTTCAAGGGTATGTGTTAATCTTCCCTTTCCTCTCTGTTAATTAAAAAGCATGCTTAGATTCATGTTTATCCTCTCCGTATTATGTGGAATCTCTAATTTAACTCATTCCAAAATGAATTCATTGACACAAAGGAGATTAATCGCTTTCGCATCAAGAATTTGATTTCTTCAAATATAGTCTCCATGTTTATAATATAAGTGCTATATTATTTTTAGTGTATGATTAAAAGCATGTTTATTATATATGGTTCATTAATAGCTTGATATAATTGTTATATTATGTTTGTTAATGAAATTGGAAATGCATGCAACATGACATTATTTAGTTAATATAATTGTTATATTCAATTAATGTCATTAGTATGCATGTTATAACTTTTAATTAATCATTTTTTATAAGAGTTATTGTTGGGTTGTATGTCCTAAAACTCGCAGTTTATAGAGTTAAACATTTTGTATTATAAATAAAGATGTTATTTAACATTTCTTCAATAAAGTTGTTATTGAATTTGTAAATTGCACTTGTATAGACTAAATCCAATAAACTAAAATCATGGCTATTATATGAATACAGAACTTTATGTGGAGACATAAAAGTAAATCGGGTCTGAGTAAATAGTCAAAATGATCTATAGTGTACAAGCAAGGTTGGGTGCCTTATTCTGGTAACACTATTGGATGTGACCCATTCTGTAGTTGCTACAATTTGTTGTAAAATGCAACAAATGAAGTGATCTTGATTCGTTCATGTATTAACATGAGGAGTGGGGGTGGCCTATGTAATGAGTTTACATAAGATTGGACCAAGAAATAAGTCACTCTTACTTTATAACGTTGTTTACTTTTTAAAACTAACTATTTCACTTAGATGACCTAGGTAACTCGATCTTAATTCTGAGCTAACTATGAACTCCTGTTTATTCAGAATTATCCTTTGATCTGCATAGGTGAGAGTAGTCCAACATCGCTGCTCAATAAACCTCCCATTTTGGGGATAAGATCGGATAAATAGTTGGGGACATAGTTGGGGACATAGTACTGCAAAATGGAATTCATGCCTACCCAATTTAGGGATAGAAGGAAGGTTTTTCTCTTAAGTGTTGAATCCACGTCTTGAACAAGGGACCCCACCCTCTCATTGACTTGAGAGAGATCCGGTTTAGTGATTGGATCACAAACCAATTGTTCATTAGAGGATCAGTGGAACTTAAAGAGCAAGACGTTATTCCGAGGGTAAAACAATATTTGACTTAACTACTATTACGAACAACCTGTGAAGGGTTGACTTACTAATTATGGTTAAATTAAATGGACACAAATATATCTATAGTGAGGAGAGTGCAACTATCGTATTATAGTGTTGTGACTCGATAGTTACATAATATTGATTAATTCCATCTAAAGAGTTTTAGCCAATTAATCTCAAATCGTTGGAGCTCATGATCTGTAGGTCCATAAGGTCTCTCTACTAGCTCGTAAAACATGAACACCTTGAATTGGTAAATTGAATGAATTTAGAATAATATCAGTTTGAAGTGTTCAAATTGAATTTATGGTTTGAATTTGAATAGTTCAAATTCAAATTAGCGTTTACATAATTATATTTGATATAATTAATTAACATTTAATTTATCAAAATTAAACGAAATTGGAGAGTTTATAATATTTAATTTTTTTATTTAAATATTAATTACATGAATAAGATTCATGTTTAAAATTAGATGTGTAATTAATTTAATATCTGATATTAAATTATTATTTAATTAATTAAATTTATTTAATTAATAAAAATTAAATCAGTTTTCAAATATAATTCAATTTGAGAAATTGAATTCTAAAATTTTAATTAATTTTTTGAATGAATTGAAATTAACTTTTAAGTTGTATTTGAAAATTGGAATTTTCCACTTAGTGGAAAAATCCAATGTTTCACCTACTAAGTAGGTGGAACTTTACTATTCACACATATATCTTCAAGCTAGAGTTTTCTTTGGCTGAATTCAATCATGCCTGCATGTAGTTGAAGAATAAAAACACTCCAATTTTGTAGATTTTGGGCTGAAGTTGCTTGAAAATTATGTTCTTGCTGAGTTCTTCTTCATCACCTAAAATCCATTCTATTTCCTTTATAAATTCACTCCATTTTTTAGTTTCACCACTCAAATTCAAGGCTTAGAATAGTAGAGAAGATCTCTTGGTGGTTCACTAAAGATTTAGAGCTAAGGATTCGTGAGGAGCAGCTTGCATTGGAGGATCTTCAAATGTATGTGTTGAAACCTTCTTAATTACTTATGAACATGTTTATTTTGATGTCAAAATTATGGAATTAGAATGCTTAATGATCCTGTTTTCTTCCGCTGCTTGTTTTTGTATTCCAACAGTTATATGATTAATGAACTATAAATTAAAATCTATAATTCAGAGTTGCATGCAAGCATAGGTCCTAATTAATTTTAAATAGTTTAAAATTAATTCACTTCCACTTATGTTAAAAATATTTATGATATGATTATAAATCGGACAATCTTTTATTTTCATTTAATAGGATTAATTTGATCAAATAAAAGATTAATTTATAACATGTTTGCCTATAAGGGGCTTCTTTCTAAGGATCGTTCTGTCTAGGATTCGAGTATTTCAGTTGACCGTAATGGAACACCCCTACCTGGGAACTGACTTGGGAGGTGAATTAGTTAATATTTTATATGTATGCAATAAATGATTAAAATTTATTAAATTGTTTAATAAAAAGTAACCATATATTGTTAATTCAATATAAGTGATATATTGGGCCAACTTAACAATGACTTAGATAAGTTATTAGTCAAATTTTACCTAAGTATAATTAACCTTATTTTTCAACACACTTAGTGGAAGAAAAATGATGAATATGATATGTCAATTTTTCATTCACGCTCTTTCTAAAAGTTTATAACACGAGATCCATGCTCGATCTCATGATGCCTTGGGTGCATCCTCCTTTAGGAAGGTGTTTGCATGGGTCAATATCAAGGTGAACGGAGAAAGTGTTTATAGTAAGTGGGAGAAGGACGTGTGTTAACACATCCTACGATCTTCTTCATTAGTTCATAAAGCTTTTTATTGCTCGGCCTCGTGGCACCCTGGGAGCGTCCCCCCTTAGGAAGGTATTTGTATGGAAAGGGATAGAGCGAACTCCATAAATGTATAAGATCGCTATAGTCAATTGCACCAATATTGTCATTCCCTGAGGTATACTTATTAGGGTGGGACTATAGGGTTGAAAACGAAGGGTTACACTTACAATAAAACATTAGGGAAGTTAATTATTTCTTGATCAAATCAATGGTGACTAAGCATTATAGGAATTAAGAGTTATTCTAGTGTAATTTTTGGGTGAAATTGTCTCAATTCAGTGAAGGAGTAACTGTACTCATGAGGTGGCATTTATTCTAAATCACTGAATTATTATTGTAAAATAGAATGACATTAGGGTTCAATATTTTTTGCTAAAACTTGATTGGGCTAAATGAGTTATGCAAAACATATCTAATATAAATAATTTGTTTTTGTTTCAGCATACTTAGATATATGAGTAGTGCTATTATCTCTTTGCTTTGTGCCGAAAAACTTATCAACAAAAAATATACAACATGAAAAAATACGATAAATACTATTTTGGTCATAGACGATCTCAAAATTTGTTCTGATGGAGGAGTGTTCTTTAACCTTTGGACCAAACCCACCATGAAATGTTTGTGATGCCTATGACATGTGGATCAAGACCAATGACAAGGCCAAAGTCTACATTTTGGTAGACTTAACTAAATTCCTGACCAAAAAACATGAGGCTATGATCATTGCATGCGAGATCATGGAGTCATTGTATTAGATGTTTGGGAAACCATCTTCACATATCAAGCATGACACTTTCAAGTTCATCTTCAATTTCAGGATGAATGAGGGAATTTATTAGGGAGCATGTCCTTAATATGATAGTCCACTTCAATGTGGTAGAATTGAACGAGACTGTCATAGATGAGTCTAGCCAGGCGAGCTTTATTCTGGAAACCTTACCTGAGAGTTTTCTTCAATTCCGTAGCAATATTGTTATGGACAAAATTGACTACAACCTTACCACCCTTTTAAATGAGCTATAGACTTACAAATCTTTAATGAAAGTCAAACTAAGAAAGGGAAGGTAAATGTTGCCTTCTCCAACAAAAAGTTCCACAGAGGTTTGACCTCTAGAACAAAGTTTATGTCGTCTTCTTCTTCTGGCACAAAAAAAATGGAAGAAGAAGAAAGGTGGAAAGGGGAATAATGTTACCCTTACTATTGCTGTTCAGAAGGGCAAGAAGGCTAAGATTGCAAAGGAAACCTGTTTTCATTACAACCAGGACAGGAACTGAAAAAGAAACTACCCAAAATATATAGCTAAGAAGAAGAAGAAAAAAGAAGGCAAATATGATTTACTAGTTTTAAAAACTTGTTTAGTGGAAAATTATGATTCTATCTGAATACTTGATTTATGAGCTACTAACCACGTTTGTTCTTCTCTGCAGGAAACTAGTTCTTGGCAGTAGCTGGAGGCTGGAGATACGACTCAACAAGTTGGAAAATAATATATGAGTACGAATACTGAGCTTGAATTCAATATTAACCCTGAGATTGAGCGAACCTTTCGTCACAGAGCAAGACAGAATAGAAACAAAAGAAGAAGGAATATGACTAACAATTAGAACAGCCAGCCTGAACAGTAGAACCCTATCATGCTGGCTACTAACCGTAACATTCCAATGTGGAACTATGCAACCCCAAACCTGTATGATTTTTCATTGGATATCATGCGGTCAACCATTGACGGGAATGCGAGATTTGTGATAAAGCCAGTCATGCTACAGATGATCAAGATCGCAGGGCAATTTGGAGGGCCTTGGGAAAATATCCCCATGCCCACCTGACTAGTTTTGTGGAATTGTGCAACATTTTTTTATTCCTATCGTGATGCCAGAGGGGATCCGACTTTCGCTCTTTCCTTACACTCTTCGAGATGAGGCCAAACAATGGTTCTATTCCTTATAACCTAATGAGAACGTGTCATGGGACTAGTCAGTCAAGAAATTTATGAAGAAGTTCTTTCCACCAGCCGTCAATGCAAGGAGATGGCGAGACATCATTACTTTTGAACAAGGAGATTCAGAGACTTTGAGTGCCCCTTGGGCCAGGTTTAAGCATCTTGTTCGTAACTGCTCACACATCGGCATCTCTGACCGCGTACTGATGGAGACCTTTTATAACGAGCTAAATAGATCATCGCAAGCGGTGGCCGATGCATCAACAACAGGTGGACTTATGGATCAAATGTACACGAAGGCTAAGGGAATTTTGGATCGGATAGCTAAGAAGACTAAAGAATGGGTGGATGACGGATATGGGAACATAAACTATGGTAAACAGAAAATGGAAGATGCACTGGTCAGGACAAATGCGATAAGCTTATTAGCAGCCCAGATGGCGACAACCACATCTATATTAAAAACAATGGCGATTAATTAGAATGTGCTGAGCATAAAGGCTATTTAGCTTAATACGATGAATCAGGTTTCGGCTATGAGTTGCATACAATGGGGGGACTTCACTCGCTTAAAGCATACCTACAAGATTCTCAGGCTGTATTTTCAATTCAAAACAACCCGTTTAACAAAACATATAATTTGGGTTGGAGGAATCATCCCAACTTCTTATAAGGAGGCAATCAGCAGCAACATGAGCAACAAAGCGCATCTTAGCAGTAAGCATACAGAAGAAATCCTCCCAGATTCAATAAGCATAATCAAGGCCATCAGTATACCTAAAACCGTCCACACCACAACCATCCATCGAGCTCCAATGCATTTTCATCATTAGAATCACTTTTAAAATAATATATCCTGAAGAATGATGCGTAATCCAATCTCATGCATCCTCAATCCAAAATTTCGAAGTTTAGGTGGGGCAGATCGCAAATGAAATGAAAAATAAATAACTAGGCACCTTGCTAGTAACACAGAACCTCCTTGTGGTAACGATAAAGAGTAGTGTCAAGTTGTGACATTGCATAGTGGAAGGACGACAACTAATTTGACTGTAGATCCCTAAAACTGTAGACAAGTAAAACCATCGGCTCTAGATGGACCATAAACTGAAATATCTACAACCACAATCAACTCTAAAAGTCCAGAATCAATCAAAAATCTTCCTAGAAAAACTTTTCAACCCTTTGATATATCTTCACCAAATTTAAACTCTAATGACAAAGAAACCTCACCATCAACATAGCCAGAACTCTCGTCTTAGAACCCTGATGCAGTGAAAGATAAAAACAAAGCAAATGAAGTCTTGCATGTGCACCTCCATTTCCAAACAGATTGAAAAAGAAAGATGATAATTGGTAATTCAAAAGGTTTCTAGATGTACTGAAACAACTTCACATAAATATACCTCTGGTAGAAGCCCTTGAACAAATGCTGAGCTACGTAAAGTTCCTGAATGACATCCTAGCTAAAAAGAAAAGGTTGAGGGAATTTGAGACTGTCGTGCTAACTCAACAGTGCAACATATTATTCAAAAACAACATCTCGGCCAAAATGAAAGATCTAGAAAGGTTTACCCTACCTTGCTCTATTAGTGGATAGGAGGTTGGCCATGCATTGTGTGATCTGGGTGTAAGCATTGATTTGATGCCATTATCTATTTTCAAAAAGCTGGACATTGGTGAGACCACGTCTACCACCGTGACCTTGCAACTAGCAGACAGATCCATAACATATTTTGAAGGGTAGACAGAAGTGTTGGGAATGTCTTAAAACTCGCAGTTCGTAAATATTAGAACATATTCTATTTATCAATAAAAGTATCATTGGGTTATTCATTCAATAAAATGTTATTGATATTGCATTTTGTTGTAAAATCTAATAAGGCTATAGTATGAATACTTTAACTTTATGTAGAGATATAAATATGGATCAGTTTTAATTTATAACAAACATGGTCTATAAGTATATGGATAAGATTTTTTACCTCATCCTGGTGACATTATTGGATGCGATCCACTTTGTATACTGATACAAATGATGTGATCTCAAAATAAATAATGTGGAGACATACGAGTGGGGGCATCTAATGTAAAGAATGTGTGCATAAGACTAGACCTCAAAACAGTCACTTTTCTTTATAACGACCGTTACTGTTAAAATTGACTATTTCAAATTCGATGACCTAGGTAATTCAATCTTAATCCTGAACTAACTAGAAACTCCTGTTTATTCGGGATTATCCTTTCATCTGCATAGGTGAGAGTTCAACAGAACTGCTCAATAAGCCTCCCATTTTGGGGATAAGACCGGATAGATAGCTGAGGATATAGTTTTGCAAGATGAAATTCACTCCTACCCAATTTAGGATTAGTAGATAGGTTGTTCCCTTAAGTACTGACTCCTGGTTTTGAACAAAGGGACCCCGCCTTCTCATGGGCGAGAGGGATATGCTTTATTAGTTGGACTATAAGCAAATTGTTCAATAGAGCTTCAGTGGGAGTTTAAGTAGCAAGATGTATTTACTAGGGTAAAACGGTAATTTTGACCTAGCTATAAATACGAACATCCTGTGAAGGATCGACTTACTAATTATGGTTAAAGTGGACAAAAATATATCTACAGTGAAGAGGGTGCAACTATCAAGCTATAGTGGTATGTCTCAGTAGTTAAAAAATATTGATTAATTCAGTCTAAAGAGTTTAACCAATTAATCTCAAATCGTGAGAGCTCATGATCTGTAGGTCTATAAGGTCCCTCTACTAGCTCGTAAAATTATATCTTGGATTAGTACATTGAGCAGATTTGAAATGTTCAAATTCAAAATTAGATTTTTGAATTTAAAGTGCTCAAATTCAATTAGGGTTTGATTGATTTTATTCAATACAATTAAAACGTTTAATTTTGTTGAAACTAGACGAAATCGGAGAGATTAAAATATTTAAATATTGATTTAAATTTTGAATTACATGAATAGGATTCATTTATGAATTAAGTGTTAGATTAATTTAATATTTGATATTAAATTATTAATTAATTAATTAAATCTATTTAGTTAATTATTTAAATAAAACATTTTTCAATTTTTGAAAATCAAATTCAAATTTGATTTTTTTATTTTTTATTTTAGAGAAAATTAAATAAAATAAAAAATTGAAAATTAAATTGGAAATTCCACTCAAAGTGGAATTTTCCAACATTTTCTCTTCAATTGGGGAAGTGGAATTTTCCAACATTTTCTCTTCAATTGATGAAGTGGAATTTCCAACATTTTCTCTTCAATTGAGGTGGTTTCACCCAATTTAGACACCTTTCCCACTTACTTAGTACTAATTGAAGTGTCAATTAGCAGCTAAGTAAGTGCTTGCATGAAATTCTGAGATTGACTGACTCTCTCCTAAACCCTCCTCATTCTTAACCCAATTGACCTCAATTCAGTGTTCCACCACATAATCAGAGTTAGAAGATAGTAGATAAATCACTCTTGGTGGTCTACTATTAATTTGAAGGTTAAATTCGTGGATAGCAGCTTGAATTTCGTGGAATTCTTCAAAGGTACAAGTTCTGAAACCCTCTTCTATGAAAATAGTTTTCATACATATTTTTAAACTCAAATTAAGTGTAATTAGAGTGCTTATTGATTTTGATTTCTTCCGTTGCATGCTTATTTACTCTTTCAAGAATATGTACTTGTGTAGATTGATAAATTCATCTTCCTAGCCAATTTCATCATTCTGGACTGAGGTTGATATTGAGATCCTTACCATCCTTGGGCACCCATTCTTGACAATCGAGCGTGCACTAATCAATGTATAGAAAGGCGAGTTGGCCATTAAAGTTGATGATTAAGAGGTTAAGTTCAATGTGTTCAATGCATTGAAGTATCTGGACGAATTGGAAACCTGCCAATGCATTGATGATTTGGGCGCAAATTTGTGGGATGTGTTTGAAGAGGAGTTGAGAAAAGAAAAAGAAATTGAATTGGAAATGGAGGAAGTTCACATCATGACCAAGTCTGACCCAATATTTTATTCATTAAGCTTAAAAGAAGGAGAAGCAACGAAAATAAAACCGTCATTAGAAGAGCCTCTTCTCTTAAAGCTGAAGGCCTTACCTACGCACCATAAGTATGCATATCTTGGTGATAATGACACTCTACCCATCATTATCTCCATCACATTAAGCAAAGACGATGAGGTGGCCCTGTTGCAGGTATTGAAAAAGTATACTAAGGCCATTGGATGGACTCTAGCAGACATTCAGGGGATTAGCCCCTCTTATTGTATGCATAAAATCAGGTTAGAGAAGGGGAACAAGGGCACTATTGAAAGGCAACACAGGCTAAATCCAACTATGTGCGAAGTGGTTAAGAAAGAGATAATAAAGTGGCTCGACATAGGGGTCATTTATCCAATCGCTTATAGAAGTTGGGTGAGCCCAGTGCAGTACATGCCAAAAAAGGCGGTATGACGGTTGTTGTTAATATTAAAATGAACTTATCTCTACGAGAACTGTCACCGAGTGGCGAATATTCATGGACTATGAAAAGCCTAATCAAGCGACCAAGAAAGATCATTCCCCTTTGCCCTTCATTGATCAAATGTTGGATAGGTTAGCAAGAAATGAGTTCTTCTACTTTCTAGATGGGTACTCCGAGTACAAACAGATTGTAATAGCACCTGAGGATAAAAAAAAGATGACGTTCACTTGCCCCTTTAGCACCTTCGCCTTTCAGCGCATACTATTTGGGCTCTATAATGCGCCAAGGATTTTCCAAGCATGATGACCATATTCTTAGATTTCACAATCAATGGTGGTTTTTATGGATGACTTCTCCTTTTCGATAATTCATACAACGTCTGCCTTACAAATTTGGAGAAAGTGTTGAAACGATACGAGGAAACCAACCTTTTCCTTAATTGGGAAAAGTGTCATTTCATGGTCATTGAAGGCATTGTATTGGAACATAAAGTTTCTAAGGCAAAACTTGAAGTAGATTAGGCGAAGATTGATACGATCGCCAAGTTACCAATGCCTGTGAATGTTTAGACTTAAGAAGCATTTTGGGACACACCAGATTCTATAGGAGATTCATTAGAGGTTTCTCTCAAATTGCTCGAACCTTGAGTGCGTCCCTTGAAGTAGACAAACCTTACAATTTTGGTGATGCTTGCACCCAGGTTCAACATGCTTTGGGATGTGCTCATTTCTATGCCTAATCTGGTGGTGCCAGATTGGTTGTAACCCTTTGAGCTTAGGTGCGACGCAAGCAACTATGTGGTGGGAGTTGTATTGGGTCAGCGCAAAGAAAGAATCCTGCATTCTATCTTTTACAGCAGTAAAACCCTTAATGATGCTCAAGAAAAATACATAATCACGAAGAAAGAGATGCTAGCTGTGGTGTTTACGGTAGAAAATTTTAGACCGTATCTAGTAGGATATAAGGTGGTGATATACATTGATGTCTCTTCGATCAGATATCTGATGGCGAATAAGGATATCAAGTCCAGACTGATTAGATGGGTGCTACTGCCGCAAGAGTTTGACTTAGAGACTAAATATCAAAAGGGAACAGAGAACCAAGTTGAGGAGAGTCATAAGAAAGAGAAAGAGATAGAAGATTGCTTCCTAGATGAGAAACTAATGAGTCTGAGTGAGAAAGAACCTTGGTATGCGGATATCGTTAACTATTTGGTTTATGCTCAGATTCCTAAAGAATATAATTTTCAACAGAGGAAGAAGCTTGTTCATGAAGCAAAATTTTATTGTTGGGATGACCCATCTTTATACTGATTAGAACCTGATTGTATTTTATGAAAATGCATTCTAGAGTTGGAAGTTCAACACATCCTTAAGTAATTTCATGAGTCCCCATATGGTGGACACTTCGGGGGGTATAGAACCTCTGTTAAGGTCTTGCAAAGTGGCAACTTTTAGGCTACTCTATTCAAAGACGCCCATGCCCATGCGGTGAACTATGATCGCGGTCAATAGACTGGTAACATATCAAACAAAAACATGGCACTAACTTCGATGCTAGAAGTAGAATTGTTTGATGTATGGGGCATCGATATTATGGGTCCCTTCCCTAACTCTAGTGGAAATCAGTACATCTTGGTAGTAATCGACTAGTCTCCAAATGGGTGGAAGCCATTTTCTGTCCTAAGAATGATGCGACCACGGTGGCCAAGTTTCTAAAGAAGAAAATTTTCTCACGCTTCGGGAATTCTCGTGCATTGATTAGTGACGAAGGTACTCATTTTATCAACCACATTATTTCTCACTTGCTGCTTAAGTTCAATGTGAAACACAGGGTTGCAATCGAATACCATCTGTAGACCAATGGTCAGACGGAAGTATCCAATAAGGAGATTAAATCCATATTGGAGAAGGTGGTAAACACCTCTTGAAAGGATTGAATGTAGAGATCGGACGAGGCTCTCTGTGCCTACAGAACTGCGTACAAGATGCCCATTGGCATGTCTCCTTATGCACTAGTTTTTGTGGAGGCATGCCATCCCCCATTGGAACTAAAACATAAGGCGCAGTGGGCTCTAAAAAAGTTAAACCTGGATGTAGCAAGTGCAGGAGAAGCTCGAAAACTCCATTTGTGAGAATTGGCAAAATGGTGGTTCACCGCGTACGAGAATGCAAAGCTCTACAAGGAACGAACTAAACGGTGGCATGACAATAGGATTTGTAAGAAAGATCTAGCTGTTGGCCAACGAGTGTTTCTTTTTAATTCTCGTCTTCGTCTTTTCCCAGGTAAGCTTAAGTCAAGGTGGTTCGAACCATTCGTTGTGCGTGAAGTTTTCCCCCATGGAGACGTGGAATTCATGAACGAAGATGGCAACAATGTCTTTAAGGTCAATGAACAGTGAGTAAAGCTTTATTATGGAGGCTCTATGCATGACAAGGAAATCATTGACCTAGGCGGGTAAGCTTGATCACCCGTGCTGAAGAATCCATGCGGCGACTTAACTTTAACCTTTCCAGGGATGTCTTCTTTTACTTTATTGTGCTTTCTTAGTTAACTTCTGGCTTTGATTTATTTGATTACTATCATTTTTTTGAATTCTTATTCTTGATTTCTTGACTTGGATGTATTTAAAATTGAATTCTTGTTTGATGCGTTGAATAATGACTGAGGCGATGAAAAATGAATGATGCATTCATATCAAATATTAGGCGATGAGTTAAAATCAATCAAACTCAACGCATGGAATGCGTAGGGTCTCTAACAATTCAAATCTAGAGGGCAATAGCATGCACCATCTGACAAAACGTCCTTTCATCCGATCTGCATTTAACAAAACGTCATGAGGTGACATCATCACCTTCGACGATTACGATTCCCAATCTAAGCCTTTATAAAGCACTCGTCGATTCCACTTCATTTTTCTCTATCGCCTTCATTTGAGCCTTTAAACCCTAATCCTCTCTAAGCATTCGATTTCTCGAAAACTTTGATCATCCATTTACCATTCTCCTCCTAACTCAGCGAAATCCATGGATTCTCATATTAGAAATACCAAAATTCCCGCCTATGAGTATGCAAGAAGCATCCCTCTGCAACCAACCACCTCTACTTTTTCGGCTTCAAACCCCATGTCTGGAAAGGAAACAGCTTACTTTGCTGCCAGCTAGCGAGCTCAAGCTCAATAGAAGATAACTCGATTGCCACTCTCCCATCCCAATGAAGGAACTCTTATACAAGAGTACCTCTAAGCGGAAGCGAATCTTTCCAAAGACATTGTGACATAATTACCACATTTACATTCAAACAAACAGATATGCATCATACTGTAAATTACCGACATGCTTTAAGATTAAACAACCAAGAGAATAAGTAAACTTACAGTTTAAGACTCTTTCTTCACAACAAAGCTTATTCTCTCCAAACGAATAGAATCCTCTCGCTCTCGTTGGAACTTCAAGCCAATCGTTCAGCAACACCACAGGTCGTCTACCACGAACGGTCTTCACATGTACAAAAGGAAGATGGGGATGAAACCACCACTTGGAACCCTTAGTATTCTCGGCGTGAGAATCCAAAGAGTGGGCTCTATTCGGATTTGGTAGAGATGAGGAGGAGAAGAAATCGTATACAACGATCAAGCTAGTTAGAGAAAGCTGAGTCTATCATATAGACAAAGTGCTTGATCATTTAGATGAAGTACACGATCGTGTAGAAAAAAGGAATCGATTGTCTATACGAGCGTTTAGTAAATGCTCGGGCGCTAAACGATCATTTAGAAGATGGTGCGCGCGTGTAATAAAAGCGAGCATTGTATAGTCTCTGAATTTACTAAGCGATAGACAACAAACACTTTGTGAGCAATTAACCATGTTCTTTGCAAAATGAAAATAATTTTCATTTTATTCATCAGTTACGAAAACCGAATGGAACTTCTCACTAACGCACAGTTACGAAGAAAATGGCGTGCACAATTATCCCATAATTGTTAAATTAAAATAATAAATATAATCATATTATATTCATTAACCAATAGTTTAATATCCTATATCAACCATAGTGTTTTCTCCTCCACTGGATATAAATATGATTTATATCCATTTTCCTCCAATTAATGTATCTCATATATAAAGTCAAATCATATCATATATAATTAACTAGTTCAATCATATCATATATAATTAACTAGTTCAATCATATCATATATAATCAAACTCCCTCTTGTCAATTTGAACATTTCAAACTGACCCAAAAACTTATTCTCAACTTGAATCCATTGAGCTACTAAGGGGAACTTATGGACCTATGGCTCGAAGTTTCAACGGTACGTGAATAGCTGACTAAACTCTTTAGCCACGAGATCCACCATCTGTTAACTGCCAGACATTCCACTTAAGACCGATAACTGAACTCTTCTTAGCACAGATATATTACCGTGTCCATCGTATAAAACCAATCAACAGTACGATAACCTTTCATAGATGCTCGTAAGTACAGCTAGGCCAATTTACCATTTTGTCCTTGTAGTTACATCTAACTCCTTAAGTACCACTGATCCCTCTAATGAACAATACAACATAGTTGTACTATGTGTAGACATCTCTTGGGCTATGAGAAGGTGTGTGGCGCCATATCGTTCAAGCCCCGGGATCAGCCCTTAAGAGAGCAATCTATCTACTTACCCCTACTTCGGGGAAGGAGTGAAATCCATCTTGTGTAGCTGAGTTCCCAGGTCCCAAATCAGATAAATTCTCAAAGTGGTAGGTTTGAGTCGGCGACCTGGCCACTTGCACCCATGCAAATCAAAGGACCGCCTTCAAAGGCAAGAGTTCCCAACTGACTTAGAATTGAGGTCATATTACCTATGGTCATCCTAGTGAAGTGAAGTCTCTGTCATGAACGACATTATATAACGAGATGTTAACACTTCGTTGTCAAGTCTTATACAAACTCTTTGTATAGGATGCCCCCGCTTGCATGTCCTCACACGAATGATCAAGATTAGACCATCTATAGCAAATCACAACACTTGTAACTATTCCACAAAGCGGGCCGCATCCATAGCGTTACCAGGATAAGGTTTCCCTCCTATATCTATATATTACAGACCATTTTGATTATCAATTAAGACATAATCCACTTGTATGTCACCACATATATGATTAAGTTACATAATGACAACTAGGGATTTTAGTTTATTGGTTTGTGGTAAAGCAAATAAAACATCCAATGTTCAAAGTCAAGTAGTGAAGAAAATATCATATATTATACATTACAGGCGTTCGTACAGACAATGTTTACAAACTACAGAACACAAGATTTTAGGGCATCATCCCCAACACCCAAACCCATCATCTGTAAACCCACCTTTTCTTCAACCGTCTCGACCTCATCGCACATCCGTGAGGGACAGTGTAAGAAGAGTGTCCCTATCAACAATCCTGCACTAGTTACGCCAACACTTCAAGTGGAATGACGATAGGGAAGTGTTTGGCAGTATCTTAAGCACCATAGACAAAGATGGTGGCTTGGTGGAAGCATGGGTGGTCAACCAGCCAGTAAGGCGAGAAGTGCACCAGGATGAAGTGGTTGTGGTGTCACTGCAAGGGTCAGCCCTTGTGGCCAAGGATCTTAAAGAGAAAGTGTTTGTGGACTCTGATGATGGACCTATCAAGCTAATGGTAGAGGAATTGGTCACGAAGAATAAAAGGAAATAATACAAAGGAGGAAAAGGAAAAGGAAGAAGTGGAGAAGGATGAAAAGAAAAAGAGAAATGAGGGAAAAAGGTTGAAAAGAGAAGAAAGGCATCGACGTAAGGCTGAGCGTTAGATAGTTGAGGAGCAATCCACCACCGCAAGAGTGGAAGAACTGTTGGTGATGAAGTCTGCTGAGAACAACGCAAGCTGAAGTTGAGCTCCCACGAGAAAGGGTGGTTGAATCTGAGGCTTAACCAAGGGATGAAGAAGATGAGAACGACGCACATGAGCATCTCATCAGAAGGTCAGGAAGAGGAGAAGAAGAAAAAGGGTTGCTATGCCCAAGGTAGACGGATAAGTGACCGGTCCTGAGGACTTGGCTCATGTGCGGTTAGCTGAGTGCATTGAGTGGGAACAAGAATAGAAAAAGAAGGAGAATAAGAGAAAAGTGGAATTGATGGAAAAAGTCCGCCTGATTATCGCCTCTAGTGACTTAGCGAGGAAGCTGCATCAAAAGAAGGTTCGTCATGATAATGCGGCGACAGAAGAAGCATTGAGGAGAAAGAAGGAAGAAGATGAATGCATTGAGGCAGTAATCGAGGAGTTGGTTTGAGAGATGGAAGAGGAAGAAGAAGAAGAAAGAAAAAGGAAAGAAGAAAAATAAGCGTGAAGGAAGGAGAGAAGTTTGCATTGGAGGGAGGAAAAGAGAATATAGAAAAAGCTCAATGGGAGAAAGAGAAAAAAGAGAAGCAAAAAGCTGGGCACGTAATTGATAAGTGCCCAAGAGGCACAAAAGCCCAGGCAAAGGGCAAGGAGAAGATGGCTGAGTCATCCCTTGACAAAAAAAAAGGGGGAGGGGAGGGGAGGGGGGAAGAAGAAGGATGACGATGACATGTTGCTGAAAATAGGGTTCTTCTCGGTGCAATCTCCATTACCCGACTGAATCATTGGCAGCTGAGATAGGAGGACTTCTTCCAGAGTCCCTCAATCATTATGCCAAACATTGTGCGTGCCTTTTACTATTGTACGAGGATGATGATGTGGTGACTGTGTTAGGTTACCGTGTGTCGTTCAGCGCTAATGACATCAATGTACTATTCAAGTTAAAAGGTAATCCTGATGCACTAGGCAACAGGTTGATAGAGGCATCAGGCATTAAATACTGGATGATGCGCTGAGAATACTGGCAAAACCTGGCTCCACATGGAAAATCTCCCTAACAGGCCTCCAGACTTTGGCTTTCGAGTGATTACTTCCAAAAGCGAGGTTGTGGGTTTATCTGGTTAACTAGGCACTTGATGAGTTCAAGGTCGATCATAGGGATTTCTTGCTACTGATGCGTGGACATTGTTGTTTCAATCTTGATGGTAATTTTTTGTTAAATAAAGGCGATGAGTTTATGTTACTAAGTGTTGAAATGAAAGTTGATGAATGTGTTGAAAATCACAATCGTAACGGGAATAGCTTATGCAATGCGGTGGAGTTTTCCAAGGGATGAATTAGGGTTTCAGCACATATTCGCTAATATTCCCTAAGTAAACGCACAACATGCATTCAAGAAAATTACTCGCAAATCATAACTACACTTTTCATTGTATTTAGCCACATTGTCCTATTTCTAGGATATATGCGATGAGCTTTTAATGCAAGTGATGTTTCTTTATTTCTAAAGGTAATCTCTTCTTGTTTTATGCATTCTAAATCTTTTACTTTTTCAATCATAGATTCAGTCAATTTAAAAGCAATCTCTCAATTGATTCAAATAGCTTACAAAGCATGCATAAAAATTTTTGAATACATAATCAGGCTTTACTTAGTTCATGTTAGTTCCAATGATTCTCAACCCATACAAAAATTAGTTACTTATGGATAAAGATGAAGAGATAGATGAATAATAAACTGTGAATGCATTCATATTGATAAAATGAGTTTTTCAACGTTTTGCACAATATGAACAACTGTAGTAAAAAGATGATATAGAAATAGAAATAGAGATATAAAGTCAAGTTATAGGTGACAGTTTTTCGCTCATTCCAGCTCTTTAAACTAGGGGTGGAAACGGTTGATGGTCAAACCAAACCGAACCGAATTTTTTAAAATGTCAAACCGAATCGAACCACATATATGCGGTATGGTTCAGTTTCAAACTCAATTTTGGCATTTTTAAAAATTCATGTTATATTCTTTTATAATTAAAAACAGTTCGGTTTGGTTTTAAAGTCAATTTTGTTCTTTAAATTAAAAGTGGTTCAGTTTTAAATTCGGTTTTACTCTTTATATATATATATATATATATATTTATATTAGTTAAAAACGGTTTGGTTCGGGTTCAAATTCGGTTTTTGAAAGTGAAACTGAACTGAACCGAATTAATTCGGTTTCAAAATTTCTTCAAATCGGATCGAACCGCATTTTTCGATTCCACCCTTACTTTAAACAACTGCTTCTTGAGGATTGTGTTGAAAAAGATGGCTTCCCTTCTGCTCTAAGAGAGCTCCTGAGCTTTAACTCAAGATTTCACGTGGACTCGAAAGAAATATGTGAAGTGAAGATTTTGCATACTTTTTCCAACATCTCCTTACTCTCATTTGCATGGAAATCTTGTGGGCTATTTATAGGCGTCAGGTGGTAGCTTTTCCATCTCTCACTAATGATTGATCTGACGGCATGCATTAAATACCATATCCTGACATGTCTTCTGCTTTGCGTTAGAAGTCTATTGGCTCTGTTGGGAACCTTTCTTGTCAGCTACCAACTTGGTCTTTGATTTGACTTCCACCGTCTATGCGTCATGTCACCTTCCCTTTCTTCTATCATATGAATCGATGCATCTCCAGCTATGCGGTTTCAATGTTGGCATCAGGAATTTCCTCTACAATTAATTGTTGATCGCATGACAAGATTTTTGCATTTTAAATAGCATAATTTTATAACTTTTAAGGGTTATGAGATTTTGTACACATGTGAACGCATAATATAATGAAATCATGAATTTCTTACCAACTTTGTTACATTGTCCATGATTTTTCTTAATTGTTTTAGATAAAAAAAATTAAAATAACTTGTACTTCTATAAATTATCAATTTCATAGGTGATCTCATGCATATTCGCAAAGAAGAAGGTATGAAATGATGACAACAAAACCTATGAAGTGTAAATTTCATTTTAAAAGAAAATAGAAACTTACCTATTGCAAGTTTACTTGATGGAATAAGAGATTTATTACAAAAGTAGTTTCATGATTAACAAAAAGCTACTTTGTCAAACAACATGAAGAATCAAGAAGTTTGTTGGTAAGAGTTTTTTATTCTTGTTTTTCCTTTTTTTTTTTTTGTTTTTAAATATATAAAATTGATAGATGAACGATAGATAATGATAAACTTCTATCATTTTCTATCTTTGATAAACAGTGATAGAAGTCTATTAGTATTTATCACTGATAGGCTATGATAGAAATCTATCAGTGTCTATCATAGTAGTTTATTGTTGTCTATCAGAGATAGACATTGACTTCTATTACTGTCTATCTCTGATAGACAGAGATAGACTACTATCGATGTCTATCTTTGGTATATTTGTAAATATTGATTTCTTTTTCCATTTTTTATTTATTAGATTGATCTCATTAGCAGCATTGAATACAAAGTAATGAATGGTGACAAACAATTCATAATGAAACTCAACTTGGGATATTATAGTTGTCGAGTATGAGATTTTCATGAAACTCCATGTGCTCATGCATTTGTTGTTTTTCTGATGCTTAACATGGATACTTATTCTTATATATTTGATTATTATTATTCAAGAACGTTGTCATCAACATATGAGAGTTGTGTTCGAAATGTTGGAGTTCATTCAGATTTGAGGGTTGTAGATGATGGATGGCACTTTAACACTACCTTCTATTTTTGAACGTCTAGCAAGAAGACATAAAAAAAAAAAGGTCCCATCTATACATGAAGCTAAAAGTAGTTCATCAAGATGTAGCCATCGTCATTGAAAAGTCAGAATTATAAGACTTGCAAACTTGTCCAAAAATAGTTAGTGATGTAATCGTGTTAGTTTCATTTTTTTTTTTTTTACTTGTATTGCCAAATGGATTGATATTAAAATTTATGAAAGTTATTTTTCTCTTGATTGGTTTTATTATTTAGTTTATAAATGAATGGAAAAATATCTTTATATCAATAAAATTCTTGAATGTCTTTGTTTAGATTCATCTTTTAATTGAACACATGTGATCTAGACAAGAGAAATACTAGAACACACTGACACACACTGATACACATTGGTAGATTTTTATCAGTGTCTATTAGTGGATAGTATTTGAATAATATTTGAGCCAGTGGAAAGTATAACACACTAACTATCAGTGATAAACACTAATAGGAGTCTTCTATTATTGACAGATTCTATAATATCTATTTCCTATAGGTTTCTTATAGACCATGATACAGATAGACAGTTGTCAAGTAAGAAATTCCATTTGTATGAATTTTGAATGATAGACTTTATCAGTATCCATAATTATATTTACCTTTTTCTCATTATTTATTCAATATATATTCGGATAGAAGTTCCATGTTTAAGTTATAAAAGTTCATTCAAAAAGAAAAATTATTGAAGTTGTTAAGTACAACAAACTAACTATCATTGATAGATACCGATAGTAAGTACAACAAACTAACTATAAGTGATAGACATTGATAGACAATGATAGACTTCTATCAGTACCTATGTCTGATAGACCATGATAGTGATCTATCTGTCTTTATCATTGATAGACATTGGTAGTAGTTTATTCATGATGTACCTAATAGAATTTTATTCAACATATATACTCATAAAGAAAAATTTAGAAAACTGATAAATTCATAACACAACAATAACAATGATTTTTTTAAAAAAAAAAGATAATATTGCAGCATATATTTGAAAATTTCAGATAACATAAAATTTACAATTTTGAAAAGTTGTTCATCATCACTAGGAGAAACCAAATTCATAAAAAACCAGAATTCACAAAATGTAGTTCATCATCACTAGTATTGTAGTCTTTTGCAATAACTAGAATTCACAAAGATAGTCCTAAAATTAAGGTTGAGAAGGATGAGATTGAAATTGAGATTTCAGTTGAGGAACGTTGATATAGCTCAAAAGGACCTATATTTCCTTGTTTAATTAAGGCTCGTTAATGGATTTTATGTGTTAATTGTCTTATTTTGTAGGTATTGAGCAACCAAGAGGTAAAATCGAGCATTTGGAGCTAAATGGGGTCAATTCGAAACAAAATGGAGTTGATTTGAGCATCCGGACTTCAAAGGAGTGAAAATGATCAAAATGCCTCTATTAAAGCGTCGCAACGCTCATTACATGCCTAAGCCCATTGATAACCTATAGAAATACAAGTTATTGTAGCCTTTTACTTAGAATAATGAGGGTAGATAGGTAGATCATGTGTTAATAATACTAGGAATTCATGCTAAAAAAGCTACTTGCGCTGAAGTGCACACAAAAACACTGATGATCGCATATCATGAGCTAACGTGCGTTAAAGTGTATATTTTGAAGTTATCGCAGGAGTTAATCGCATGTACTGATCATGATGAAGAAGCGTTGATCGCATTCACTGATCATAATGAAGAAACGTTGATCGCATGCGCTAATCATGATAAAGAAATGTTGATCGCATGCCTCAGGATCTCTGATCCTGTTCCAGCAGATCTCTTAAGGGGAGCCTAAGGCATCCTTGGTTGAGAAGAGATTCTCATCCTTAGGGGGATCCTAAGATAACGTTGATCGAGAAGGCGTTCTCAAACTTAGGGAGCCTAAGTTTATCAATTTGAGCGGTCTTTATTTGAAGGTGGAAAGATAAAGCATTGGTGAGAAGATGTCTCATGTTAGACATATTTTAAATAATAATATGTATAGTTAAAGTATGGAGTGTATATATGTGGGCTAATCTTTTATCACATTGGGTTATTTTATTAGTTTGAGCTCTATCATGTGATCTATTTAATTAAGAGTCTAGATTCCTAATTGAGTATGGGATTGGTAGAAGCTCATTCCTAGTTAATTACGGTTTTAATGGGAACCCTAATTGAAAGTGCTTTGATCCCCAACATACCAAAACAATACACACTCAGTCTTTCTTAAATCCCATCTAAAGATAGATCCCACTAACGACATTCAGAGTTTTGGTTGAGGAATACTATACTCATCTTAAAGCCATCGTCATCTTGAAGTTATCATCAATCTCTTAATGAAATCCGGTATGTTAATTATTCTTAGCAATTTGGCATTAATTATCCTAGGTTTAATTTATTCAATGTAGATTTAAAATAATTATGCTAACATCTCACACTTAGTGAGAGCCTAAGTGATTCTTCACTAATATTCACATACTTAAGAGGAGCTAAACTCTATTGAGAAGGAGTTTCACATCTAAGGAGAACCTAGGTGTTCAATAATAAGTTAGGCTCCATGTATGTTAATGTAATTGTCGTTATTGTAAATGTTTGACTTTTCATATTAGTGAATTTATCTTTTCCAAGCACACTGCCCCTCAATCACAGGTGATATGTCATTAATTTAAGTAATCAAACTGTTTATTGTTCGTTTAATTTGTTATTGGGACTTTATTTATTATTTTTGTGATTGCTAGGACTATCTGTGAAACATTCATGTTCTGTGATCATTTTAATTTCAGATTGGTTAAATTTTCTCAAAAGTGTTTTAAATAAATAGTAATTTGTTTTGTTGAGTTTTTTTTTTTTTTTTTTTTTTTTTTTTTTTTTTTTTTTTTTTTTTTTTTTTTTTTTTTTTAGCATATGGTCCATCTAATTGGTCATTAGAGTTGGTTGTTGGAGATAATTTATATGGTTGGTCGTCAGAGGTGGTCCTTGCCAGAGTTGGCAGTTAGAGCTAGTTGTTGGAGTTAATAGTTAAACGTCGAAGATGACCACTAATAGGTGGTCATCGAAGTTAGTTGTTGGAGGTCGTTAAATGGAGTGTTCTATTTAATTTATTCTTTCAAATATTGTGTTCAATTAAGATGTTCACACTTTAAATGTAATTGAATTAAAGTATTCTCACCCTCCGCAATCGGATTACCGATTTGGTCGTGGGATCTAGAGTCCCACAATATTAGCAACAACAAAAATAATTAAATGAACAAGTCAACATGGCTTAAACAAAGAGAAAAATTCTTAGAAGCCCAGGCAATTGTCCAGAGAATTTGAGCCCAACAACCTCACGTTGTCTCCTTAAGACAATTTTACTCACTCTAGTGTCTGAGTTTACATTCGAATAGGCATGTCTCTTCTTCAAGTTGGTTAGTTATGAAAAAATATGTTTATTCATGAAATAATGCAACTCTACATGAAAGGTCACATACCATTTATTTCAACAATGCCCCCCATAAATGGTAAGTTGACAATTTAAGATAAAAGGAAAAAGAAAACGTTTGACATTTTCCAATGAAGAATCTGCATCGATATAAGTAGTAAACACTTTGAACTTTTCCTAGTGAACATCAATTGAGTTTACTTAGCTAAAAAGTGGACTTGATGCCTTAAACTATCAGTCGTTCTAGAGTAACTAAGACAATTGATGTCACACAGTTTCTCATTATAACAAAATGTGTTCTCATAATTGTGTTCATTTTGACCTTCAACACCGCCTGATCTCATAAGTATTAGAGAATTTACCTTAAAAACTCTCATAGAAGCGATCCCTTCACACTCACATAGGTGATTCTTATAAAGAACATCATATGTGCTCTTTTCATAAATAATTATTCAATAAATTATAGAAATCATTAAAGCACAATGCTTACCCTAAAACCATATTGCACTGTCTCATCTAGAGGTCGATTTGCCCGTTGAACCTAGATCTTTGGATCTCCAGTCAACGAGGTTGGGTTGTCTCTTTGGTTAACTTTTTAAAATTAAAGGTTTTAATCTCATTCTCCTTGATGAACTTTCAACCAACTCTTTAGCTAGGCCTTTTACAAGTGGATTTGCAATATTATCTTCTGCCCTTACAAAGTCAATTATGATAATTCCACTAGAAAATAGTTTTCTGATTGTATTAAGTCTTCATCATATATGTCGAGACTTATTATTATTCACTAAAGAGGTTTAAGTTGTATTCACACTTTAGGAATACCATATAAAAATTTTGTAGCCAACTCAAACATATCCCAACCTCTTTTTAAATTGTTATCAAATATTCTCAATCTTGGATTATCAATTAGGAATAGTCACTTTTCCCACAATGACATAAGATTTTAAGAAGGTTTCAACCTTTTCATAATTCACAACGAATTTCTTATATTTTCATATATGAAATTCCATATAAAATATAATCAACCTTCAACCATGGGGAGACATATTCACAAAATGTATTTTATTCCGATTTTGGAATCAATCATTTTATACATCAGAAAATTTCTGAGTATAAATTTCATTACTATGGCGACATCTTCTGTCTTATATATATATTATTTTTCTCTAACGATTCCCATTTTTTCTTTCCAAATCTACCACTACACACATTTTTTAGTGTGTTATCTAGTCCACTCAAAATGTGGCTCTTACATAAATATTTTGCATATGTTTCTATGCCTCAAGAGCAAGAAACTTTTCTTTGGTGGCCACCCCCTCAAACATTACAATAGTATGTTCTTTCAAAAATCTTGACAAAGTCAAAGATCTTGTCATCATTTGGAATCATTACCATTAAATTTCTCTATGCTTTCCACAAAAAATGGTGCAAGATTTTGTATCGTTGATGACATTTATGTGAAAGCGATCACTAAATAATTGTGAAACAAGGTAAATAACTTTACCAAACAAGTTCTCACAAAAAGAAAACTTGAGACATTATTCATTATGTTTGAAATGTAACACAACAAGAGAAAATTACATTTGATACCCATTATACATAATAGTAACAATGGACCGAAATAAGCCAATTAAAAAATTGAAATACTACAATACTCATGGCTAAATCACTGCAGTTATACATATATATATCATCCTTTCTCAATTCTGTTTTATACATACATACATACATATGTATGTATGTACGTACGTACGTACGTACGTATAAAATGGTTATATCCAACAAAATTCGTTTCTTTATCAAAAAAAAAAAAAAAAACTCAAATCCACCCCTAGAAAAAGGTGAAAAGTCAGCAAGACACTTTTCTCTAATAACGAAGTTGTTATAGGTACTAAAAAGTTAATGAAATTATACAAAAATCGTGCAAGCACATTCTCACAACTTTCAATATGAATAGCCATAATATGAAAGAATTTTTTTTAAATATATATATATATATATACCTATATATAATTCAAAATTTTCAATATCTTTCCAAATTAGAAAATTACTCAATCTCAAAATATACAGAACAATATCTTTTGAAGTCACATAAGATGTATAAATAATTCTAAAATAAAACACCTTAAACCAATGGAACAACACACATTTTTCTTTCTAGTACCAAAGTCTATGCCAGACAGAACAGCACCATTTGTTTTCCCACTGATCTTAGAAAACATATATATGTAACAAACAATTATTTATATATATTATATATAAATAAATGGAATTCATTTTCAGAATACAATCAATTGAAAGAAGAGATTTTCATTTTTTTTATAAAAAATGTTAAATCGAAACAAAGTGGGAAAAAATCACAATCAACCAATTTTATTCCAATAGACCAATCTTACTTCCAATAATGAAAAATCACATTATATAGCTCAATTATTCAAATTTACAGAAAAGGAAAATATCTTGAAGTCACCAACATTTTCAAATTGCCAATATTAACAAAATAAAAGCCACTTCATAGAAATAATAGAGATTACAAGATTAATATTCTTAATTCCATTTTCACCGGTAGAAAAAAATTGCACGAATTAGATGCATGACAAAAGCAAAATTAAATGCACAAAAGGCCGAAAGGTTAAAAAAAAAATAGATACATTAAATTTCACAAACACCAATACAAATGCACGAAGAAAAGTAGGAAATTACAACCACAATCATGATACACTAAAATTATCTTAGGATTGTTATATGGATAGTATGATCACCAAAAATTAGAAAATATAGAATCTAGTAGCCCAACGACTTCACGTTATTTACTTAAGACAATTTTACTTACTCAACTACCTGAGTTTCTTGATTAATTGTCTTCCAAAATAGAACATATTAACTTTCTTATGAAAGTAGCACCTCGTCCACAATATCCACTACACTTTGTGAAAATAAACCGAACCTGCACAAATTTATAAAAAGGAAGAAAAGTTTTATGAGAGTAAAATACTTATAAAAAAGTTGTTCAATGCAATTTGAAAAAGAGACATATATTTGTAGACTATTCGGGGTCATTTAAATAGTCATATTTTTTTTAAGTTGGTTAATAACGAAAAAAAATATAATTATTGATAAAATAATGTAATTCTATATGAAAGGTCACATACTATTTATTCGAAGATTAAATGCCTAATTACTCTCAATATGATGCTCTCCTCCATTGTTGTTGAATCTGATGTCATAGGAATGATCAAGTGTTTGGAACCGGGAAGAGGAGGATTTAAGGAAGCCGAGAAATTTGATTGATGAGGTGGAAGCCCAGTCCTATTCGCTTCCTCTTTCTTCAATTTCCTTTGGTTTTTGAAGACCTTCGGTTTAGTCTGGTTGCTTAATGAATTTGCTTTCCAAAAAGAAAAAATATATATATATATATATTGATAATGGTTTAAATTAACGAACTAGAAGAGGGCCCCACAAATTAGAAACGGCCGATGATGACGATCGATGCAAGACGTTTCCAGTTGCTTCTTCTCCTTCCTTATTCCCATCTTCCCTTTCAAACCCAAAACTCTCTAGAACCCAATAGAAATCCCTCTTTCAAAATCCCCCTTCCCAAAACACTTCGATCCTTCTCGAACAACTCAGATTCTTCCTCTTCACCATCAAATCTCCCTCATTTCCCTCTATAATTTCCCCCTAATTCTCACCATTTCCCCTACCATCTTCTTCTTCTTCTTCTTCCTCCTCACAACACACTCACCAAAATGGCCTTCAGTTCCGCAGTAGCAACGCACCTCCATGTTTTCCGAACCTCCAATCTCCGATTCCCCGACTCCAACAAGTCCTGGAATCGGAAACGCGGAACCACATCGGTTTCCGTAATCCGGTGCGAGAAGGTCGTCGGAATCGACTTAGGTACCACGAACTCCGCGGTGGCGGCAATGGAGGGAGGGCAGCCGACGATCGTGACCAACGCGGAGGGACAGAGGACGACGCCGTCGGTGGTGGCGTATACGAAGACTGGCGATCGGCTTGTTGGTCAGTTGGCGAAGCGGCAGGCGGTGGTTAATCCGGAGAACACTTTCTTCTCTGTGAAGAGGTTCATTGGAAGGAAAATGGCGGAGGTTGATGAAGAGGCGAAGCAAGTTTCTTACAAGGTTATCGCCGATGAGAATGGGAATGTGAAGCTTGATTGCCCTGCCGTCGGCAAGCAGTTCGCCGCCGAGGAGATCTCCGCTCAGGTATTTTCCATCTCTTTGCTTAAAGTTATTTGAATTGAAATGCATTGAGAGTTCTTTGTACTATGGATTGATGATGAGAGAATTTTGGTAATGTTAAAAAAATTCATGAATATTCTTATTTAAAAACTTTTATTCATTCCACTTGAATCTATGCCACGTCCGCTTGGTGTGTATATATATATATATATATAAAAGTTTGGTTTAATTTTAGTTACTATATTTTCAAATATTTAATTTTAGTCTATATCCTTAATATTATTTTATATTTTCAATGAATAATAATAATAATAATAATTTTGAATGAGTATATTTTCAATTTAAGATTTATTTAAAATATAAATATAAATACTCAAATTAGACATGCGAAAGTAAGATCATTTTTAATAAATTTCCAAGTACATAATAAAAAAATATTAAATATTAATTAATGGATAGATAGATATAGTTGCAAACCATTCCCTTGTAAGAATCTCTTAAAAACAATATTGCCATGTGTTTGCAATGAATTATTGTTAATAGGCATGTTAGAAATTGATGGTGCCTTTAGAAATGGATGACAATAGGGTTAGGATTCTTATTTCATTGACACTATTAAGATTGGGAGGGTTGGTTCAATTCTCTGGATTTTGTAAAAATTAGTGAATAAATGTAGTAAAAACTTAACAAGTAGTATCAAAGTAAGGTTAGATCAATATTAATTGTATTTTATCTTTTGAGGTTGAAACTTCGTAAATACTTTACCTCCTATACTAAAAAAAATTTAATAGAAGGTAAAGTTTTCAACCATTAAGTAAAAGGTCCAATTGGTTGGAATTAACATGCGAGTTAGAATGGGCATACTCCACAATGTTATAGGGCAGAAGTAGAATTTTGTAGAATATGCAAAAATCATTAAAAATTGATATGTACGAAGACATAATTCACTTAAATATCAATTTTTTTATTTAATAGACGGCTTTTTGAAATGCATTTTGTTCTTTTTATCTTAACTTCAATAATTATGGAGTGGAGGACCAAACCATATACTTTAGGTATAGTAGTAATCCACTCAAATATGCTTGCATAATCAAACATTCAAATTAAATATAAATTAGAAAAACTTTAACATTTGTGTTTTACTATTGTTAACCTTTTGTCTATGTAGTTTATTTATTTAATTTAATTTTTTGTACTTTTGTAAACACATCCATTTTACTTCTTCTCTATCAATCAGAATTAACAGTAACTTTTGATCCTTTCTTGTTGCTTGCGACATCATATGAAAAAAATTGAATAAGTTCAAGGAAAGAAACAAGAGAAACAAGAAATGGATTGAATACAAATAAACAGATTAAAGTTCTAAAAAATTACCAAGACAACTTCTATTGAAATATTTTTAGGTTTGTAATTTAGTTCTTAATTCGGAAGACAATATCTATCTAATCTCTAAAGTTTCGATTACATCCATAAACTTAATCTGATTCTAACTAATACCATTATTGAGTTTCGATTACATCCATAAACTTAATCTGATTCTAACTAATACCATTATTGAAATGCAATCATTCCAATTTTGACTCTGTTATAGACTCAAAAGTTTTTATTGGTTGGTATAGGTTTTAAGAAAGCTGGTGGATGATGCATCAAAGTTTTTGAATGATCAAGTAGGAAAAGCTGTAGTAACAGTACCAGCATATTTCAATGATTCTCAAAGGACAGCGACTAAAGATGCTGGTCGCATTGCTGGTCTCGAAGTTCTTCGCATCATCAATGAACCAACTGCTGCTTCCCTTGCTTATGGCTTCGACAAGAAAACCAATGAGACCATTCTTGTTTTCGACCTTGGCGGTGGCACGTTCGATGTCTCAGGTACACAAAAATAATGTGCCCTGCATCTCGTGTCTTTTTGCATTCTCCTACATTGTTTTTAGCGAGGAGTATTTTTTTTTCTCCTTAGTCCTTGAGGTTGGAGATGGCGTATTCGAGGTGCTTTCTACTTCAGGCGATACACATTTGGGTGGCGATGATTTCGACAAGGTTGGGTCACTCATGTTTCCTATATCTCTTCCTTGTATTTCTTTATTTGCACAAAATGACATCTCTGCCTCGTTTACCTTCAGAGGATTGTTGATTGGCTTGCCGAGAGCTTTAAGAGGGATGAAGGAATCGATCTTCTGAAAGACAAACAGGCGCTCCAACGTCTAACGGAAACTGCTGAGAAGGCAAAGATTGAGCTATCATCTTTAACACAAACCAATATTAGGTATAACAACACTGTCACTCCTTCACCTTTTGATTGATTGATCAATTTTTTTTTATCTCATCTTCTGATTGAACCTTGTGTTTCAGTTTGCCATTTATCACTGCGACCAGTGACGGTCCGAAACATATTGATACTACACTTACTAGGGTCAAGTTTGAAGAGTTGTGTTCAGACTTGCTAGATAGGTAAGTTTGGTTCCCATTGGTTAATATTTTGCTTTTGCTTCTATATGCACGAGTTTGAATTCATTTTTGACTCTCGACGTCATCTTTCCAGGCTGCGATCACCAGTAGAAACGGCTCTAAAGGATGCAAAGTTGTCGTTCAAAGATATAGATGAAGTCATTCTTGTTGGGGGCTCAACTCGTATCCCAGCAGTTCAGGAGCTTGTCAAGAAAATGACAAGGAAAGAACCGAATATGACTGTAAATCCCGATGAAGTGGTTGCTCTCGGGGCAGCAGTTCAGGCTGGAGTTTTGGCTGGAGATGTAAGTGACATTGTTCTCTTGGATGTCACACCCCTCTCTCTCGGTTTAGAAACTTTAGGTGGAGTGATGACCAAAATCATTCCGAGGAACACGACCTTACCGACATCCAAATCCGAGGTGTTTTCAACAGCAGCAGATGGACAAACAAGTGTTGAGATTAACGTATGTCAAGGTGAACGAGAGTTTGTTCGGGACAACAAGTCTCTCGGACGATTTCTCCTGGACGGTATACCACCCGCACCTCGCGGTGTTCCTCAAATTGAAGTGAAATTCGACATTGATGCAAACGGTATTCTCTCTGTTGCTGCCATTGACAAGGGAACCGGGAAGAAGCAGGACATCACAATAACCGGCGCTAGCACTTTACCAAGTGATGAGGTACGTTAAAACGGTCAATGTCCAGGCAAAAGAGAGCAATGTTTAGCACATCAATTCTGTCTCTGACTCGATGCCTTTTGAATGTAACAATGCAGGTGGATAGAATGGTTAAAGAAGCAGAGAAGTTTGCAAAGGAAGATAAGGAAAAGAGGGATGCCATAGACACAAAGAACCAAGCAGATTCTGTTGTGTACCAAACTGAAAAACAGCTGAAAGAGCTGGGAGACAAAATTCCCACAACGGTTCGAGATACCGTTGAAGCTAAGCTCAAAGAACTTAAGGATGCCATCTCTAATGGGTCGATCGAAACTATCAAAAACTCCATGGCTGCTCTGAATCAAGAAGTAATGCAGATGGGGCAGTCCCTCTACAGCCAGGCAGCAGCCTCCAGCGATGGGACTGTGTCGGGAACTCAGTCTACTTCATCAGGATCAGCTGGAGAAACTGATGGGGATGTTGTTGATGCAGATTTTGTGGATAGTGAGTGAGTAGATGCAGTAGATATAGGAGTGTAAGTACAAGTAGTTTGGCTTTATACCAATTTTGAATTACTTGGTCCTGAAAATATCATGTGCATGTCTGGTTTAGAGTTTAGATGATGTGTATAAAGTACATTTCTACGCATTTACTTGAAACTTTGATTTCTCTCTAGAAATTGAAATAGTTAACTTGTATAGAAAGCAGGTAGATTTCGAAATCTGTCTTAATTTCTCTTTCAGTTAATGAAAGATGACAAGGCTTGCCGTTTTGTTTTCCAAACTGTTTCATTGACAATGCATATTATCAATTTGTATCCTTTCGGACACAATTTGAGGAGATTTTTAAGTCCTTCCGGTGATTATTTCGTTTTTTTTGTTTTTATTTTTAAAATTTTAGTCATCTTTCTTAATTAGAAAAAAGAGTACAAAAACAAGAATAAATTTTTAAAAATTACCTTTTTTTTTTTTTCTATCCATTCGTAACCAAGACAAATTATGGTGAGCAACTTTACACAAAAGTATGGAAGGGATTAATAGACCATTTGGGATATTCAAAGGATTTTTCTCTCTAATGGAGTTTTGGATCATGATGTTACATAGTGGACAGAGAGCATGAAGGGGCATAGTGTTGTGCCTCTATCTAGATTTTAGCAGCAATGAGGCTCCGCGACACTGCAGCGTGTGAGGGCCAAACACACCAAGCTACGACGCTGTTAATAGTACTGCAACATTGTCAACAACTTAAATCCATTTGTGTTTGAAAACTAAATGAGTTTTTGTTTTTGAAAATTAAACCTACTTCTCCCTATAATTTCTTTAACTACGATGGTTGAATCCTTAGTGAAATTTAAAAAACAAAAAATAAATTTTTAAAAATTACTTTTTTTAGTTTTCAAAATGTGGTTTGAAGTAGTATCTATAAACTTAATTTTTAAAAACAAAAATCCAACAAATCAAATAGTTACCAAATGGTGCTCAAATGATTATCAAATTTAGAACATGTTTGGGAGTGATTCCAAAGCGGTTAAAATCCTTATGAGGAATGTTCTTAGGGTGTGTTTGGGAGTGATAATTGGAGTAGTGATTTTAAAAAAAGAGATTTATGTACAATTGATTTTGTAAAATTTATTTTAAACAATCAAATTTATGTTTGATACCAAATTCTTAAAAATGATTTTCATACATTTAGAATTGATTTAGAATTATTATGTTTGGTTCCAAAAGTGAATTAGAGTTACTCAATTACTCAAAATTGTATTATTTTTACTTGAGAAATTATTATTTAACTAAATAATTATGGTAAATATCTATTTTTATTTATTTTATAGTTAAATTCTTATATGCGTTGTTGATAGAGTGAATTTAGAGTTAATCAATTACTCACAATTGTATTTTTTTACTTGAGAAATTATTATTTAACTAAATAATTATGGTAAATATTTATTTTTATAGTTAAATTCTTATATGCATTGTTGATAGGGTAATTGTAATTGGTAGCATTTTTAGGAATAATAACCAAATATATAATATCATATAAAAAAATGTAAATATAGACGTTTATCAATGATAAATTTTTATCGTTGATAGACTCCCAAGTCTATTAGCGATAGACTTATATTGTTGATAGACTCCTACCAATAATATGATCTATCACTGATAGACTATTTAAATTTGACCATATTTGCAATTTTTTCCAATAATATGATCTATCACTGATAGACTATTTAAATTTGGCCATATTTGTAATTTTTTTACATCATATTATATCTGCTAATACTTTGGGTCTAATGTCTATATTTGCAACTATCCCTTGTTGATATTTTGAGTAAAGTGAATGTTTATAATAAATATTGAAAGAAAAATCAAAACATATATAATTGTTTGTTTTATTAACAATTTAATGATATCATCATTTGTTCATGTGTTTAAACTTTAAAAAAAAAATTCACAAATAGCTAATGAACAATATTTTAACAAAAACTGAATTAGATAGCCTTTTTTAGACGGATTCTCAGTCAATCACTTAACAAAAATCACCTATAAACTAATTCTTCCAAAATCAATTTGAAATAATTTTAAATTATTCTAAAATCAATTTTAGCTCATGACAAACACCATCATTTTAAGAAAAAGTGATTTTGGCAAGAGAAATGTAATGACCCGACTTTCGAAGACATCTCTTAGGACCGTTACTACATGCACGCAAAAATATCTACATCGAAAATACGAAAGAAATTGGATTATTTCACTAAATAAAGAATTTTAACAAAATTTCATCTCCAAAATTCCATACCATTTAGTTCAGGGTACCCCTAAAACATAATTTTAAAATAAGAAAAATTAACCAAAAATGAAAATTCCTAATACCTAAATTATGTCAAACAAGTTCATGAAAAGAAAATGGTAAAACATGGAAAATAAAAACAAATGTATGAACTCAAACACGGAAACATTTCCAAGTCCCTTTTGGCATAATCATGGATTCCTTGTTAATCGTCTGAGTATCCTGCTCTTACCTGAAAAACACGTAAACATAAAGGATGAGTATAAAATACTCAGTAAGTGATCTCATTACTGAGATCAGGCTATACATTTCACATGCGGTGAATGCTTGGACTATTATCGGGTTTAGGCCATGCATTCACATGCAGTGAATGATTGGGCTAGTGGGTCAGGCAAACTGTAACTGTTTCTAAATGGCAAACTAAGAGGATAACTATCTCACCTTAACTTATATGTCTAGTGGCTTGATGGCACACTGTCAAACATGGGAAAAGAAATATGAATGTAAATCTGTCGGTTCACACATGTCTAGTGGCCTGATGGTGCACTATCAAAACATGAAACTGGACCCGTTGGTCCCCTGAAATAAAACATGTGTTGAGGCGATACGGTAAATCGCCACTACTAATCAAATCATACATCATATACATAAATTTCATGAGTAAACCCATAACACGATTCATAATATATCATATAGATTCAAACATGCTCAAACTTCTCATAACATTCATGCAACCTTAAAAGTATCACAAATTCCAAACCATACTTCTAAAATCCATTAAATAACTTAATAAGACTAAATTAGGGTGTCTGACACGAAGATACCGAAAATAGTGTCACTTACCTTGAATTAAGCCAAAAAAGTTATCACAACAACCACTCTCCAAAAGTCTACTTGAACTAAAATCCAAGAACATAATTCAGACTCAAAATTCACTCATTAGGCCCAAGCTAAATATAATTTACCCAAATAAAAGGGGCTTTGAAACCTTAACTTACCAAGAACTAATCAAAACAACATTAACCCTACTGGAAAGCACCCAAAAGTCCTTTAAAATCTCCAAGCCAGCCTCCAAATATTATGAGTAAACTAAATATTAAGCCAAAACTAAAATCAAACTCAATGAACAGTCCAGAACTTAGTTAAGCACCCAAAGAAAATTCATTAAACTTTGTAAGTGAAACCTTACCTTACGAAAATCTAGGATTCCGGAAAAGATGGTAGCAACACTGATCGACGACCAACAGTCAATGGTGGGTTCGTGGCTAGCGCAGGGGCGGCTGGTGGCGCGAAACGACCAACGCCTACAATCTGTGGCGTTGGGCGGTGGAACGATTGTAGCAGTCGACGAGGCGCGGCAAGCGGTGTGGGCAGCTGTCGACGATCGGTGAGATGTGGTGAACAACAGAAAATGTTACAAAATGACCCAAACCCGAAAACTTTTCTACCAATGACCTCTTCCTAAAACTTTTCTACGACTGACCTTCTGCTCATGTGAAAAATCAAAATTACCCACAGTTTTTAAAACTCCTCAAACTGCACCACATTTTTTCTTCCTTCAACGATTTCTTTAGCCCTTCATTCAATGTGCGTTCAATACAACACCAACATTCCACCAAAATATTTATTCCCAACTAATATTCTATCAATAGCATTGAGTAACATTAGTATGAAGAGAATAGAAGGTCACTCTCAGTATTCACTTTCTGTCGAACTCTCCACGAAATTCTCCCACTATTCTCTCAGAGTTTTAGTTCAACATCTTTGTTGATTGCTTTCATCGTCAGATTCAGAAATGGAGAGAATGTAAGTGATATTCTACGAGTTTCAATCCAATAGTCTCTCATTTGTCCTAAAACGAGTGGGTGTACCAGATAAAAACAAGTACAAAACAATAAACTATGGCACTAAGGCCCAATACAAAATCTCTCACTTGTCCTAGTCCAGCTGTAAATGGTTCCATAGACCTATGCTCTGTAGGTGACCCTAAAAAACTATAGTCGTAAGAGCCTTTGTAAATGGGTTAACAACGTTGTGCTCATAAGCGATCTTCGTGACTACCACGTCCCCTAGATGCACAATCTCGCAAATGAGATGATACTTCTGTTCTATATGTTTGCCACGCTTGTGACTTCTAAGCTCCCTGGAGTTTGTCACGGCACCACTATTATCACAATAAAGGGTGATGAGCCTAGACATGTCTGGAACAACTTCCAGATCAGTTAGAATCTTTTGAGCCAAACGACCTCCTTAGCAACTTCACAAGCCTCTACATACTCGGCCTCCATCGTGGAGTCAGCGATGCACCCCTACTTAGTGCTTCGTCATACAACAGCCCCTTCGTTAAGAGTGAACACTGATCCTAAAGTGGATTTCTGAGAATCCTTATCAATTTGAAAATCAAAGTCCGTGTTGGGTTTTATGTCCTAAAAACTCGCAGTTTGTAAAATCATAAACATTTTCTATTATCGATATACTTGTTATTGATCTCATAAATTGTATGAAAGTCTAAATCCAATAAACTAAGACCCATGACTATTGTATGAGTACTTGAACTTTATGTGGAGACATAAGAGTGGATCGGGTTCGAGTAAATGGTCAAAATGATCTATGGTACATGAATGAGGTTGGGTACCTTATTCTGGTAACATCATTGGATGCAACCTACTTTGTAGTTGTTACAAAGAGTTGTAAAGTGCTACATACGATATGATTCTAATTCGTATATGTTATGACATGAGAAGCGGGGGCGTTCTATGCAATGAGTTTGCATAAGATCAAGACCAAGAAATATGTCATTCTTACTTTATAATGCTGTTTACTGTTCAAGACTGACTATTTCACCTAGGTGACCTAGGTTAACTCAATCTTAATCCTGAGCTAGCTATGAACTCCTGTTTGTTTGGGATTATCCTTTGATTTGCAAACGGTGAGAGTAGTCTAACAGCACTGCTCAATAAGCTTACCATTTTGGGGATAAGACCGGATGAATAACTAGGGACATAGCCTTGCAAGATGGAGTTCATGCCTACCCGATTTAGGGATAGGAGAAAGGTTGTTCTCTTAAGTACTGAATCCAGGTCTTGAACAAGGGGCCCCACCCTCTGACTGGATTGAAAGAGTTTGGTTTGGTGATTGGATCACAAACCAGTTGTTCATTAGAAGATCAGTAGGGACTTGAGGAATAAGACGTAATCTCGGGGGTAAAATAGATATTTGACCCAACCGTTATTACAAACAACCTGTGAAGGGTCGACTTGCTGATTATGGTTAAATCATATGGACATAATATATCTACAGTGAGGGGAGTGCAACTATGGGTTTTAATGGAATGACACATTAGTTAACGAATGGGGATTAATTTGGTCTAATGAGTTTAGCCAATTAATCTCGGATCGTTGGAGCCCATGATCTGGAGGTCTGCGAGGTCCCCCTACTAGCTCGTAACGGATTAGCTCTAGAATAGCGTGATAAGTTAATTTGAAACGTTCAAATTAGAATTAAGGAAATTAGTAATTATATGAGATATAATTATGTTTAATTTTAGAATTAAACGGTATAGGAGAATTTATATATTTAAATATGATTTAAATATATAAAAATGGGTATGTGTTAAAATTAATTTAATATTTGATATTAAATTAATTGAGTTTTATTTATTAATTAATTAATTAATTTTTCTTTTTTAAAATCAAATAGATTTATTAAATCAAATTTTTATTTTTAGATAAAATTGAAAAAGAAAACAAAAACACATTTAGAAGGGAAAAATGGATTTTTCCATTATCCATCACTTAACTAGCTCACACATGAAGCAACCATTTGCCTTGTCTTCTCCAAGAATGAGTTGCAACTCATGCAATTCTTCTCTTTGCATGTTGATATGCAATATAATGAGAAGATTGGAGTAAAATCAGGCATGCAATCAAAAGGTTTTTGAGAGAAAAACTGGTTTGAAGAAAGGTTCTTTAACCTTGTTGCAGCAGTGAGCTTTTCTCCTTCATCCCTTGATTCAAGCTTGTTTTGAGTCCCATAACTCAATCTAGAGCATCAAGAGAATAGTGGGGAAGATCTTGAGGTGGTCTACAACAAGATATGAAGAAGATAGTAGCTGGAGATGGAGCTTTGAAGAAGTTCTACAAGAGGTATGTCTTGAAACCCATTTTTTCTGTAGAAGCATGCTTTATATTATGCCAAAATTAGTGAATTTGAATGCTTAGATGATCCTTGTTCTTTCGCTACGATTGATACAATCTTACAGTCCATGGATTCAGTAAGGATCAAATCCTTAGATCCATATACGAGCATGTAGTCCCTCGTTCTCCGAAGATACTTGAGGATGTTCTTGATGGCAGTCTAGTGACCCTGTCCTAGATTAGACTGATATCTACTGACTGTCCCCATAACATAGTAGATGTCAGGTCTAGTACATAACATGGCATACATCAAACTGCCAACAGTAGATGCATAGGGGACTCGTCTCATTTCCTCAACCTCTTGAGTTGTCTTAGGTCACTATTTCTTAGACAATGTAACTCCATGTCGAAAAGGCAGTAGGCCCTTTTTGGAGTTCTGCATCGAGTACTTGATCAACATCTTGTCAATGTATGATGTCTGAGACAGCGCTAACACTTTGTTCTTTTGATCCCAAAAGATCTAAATACCAAGAACAAATTGAGCCTCTCCCAAATCTTTCATTTGGAATTGGGTAGCTAGCCAGTTCTTAATTGAAGTCAGTAAACATACATCATTCCCAATGAGTAGGATATCGTCTACATACAACACTAGGAAAACTATTGAACTGTTGATTATTTTCTTGTAGACATAAGGCTCATCAATGTTTTGGTCAGAACCGGAAGATTTGATCGTAGTATCAAACCTTATGTTTCAAGATCGAGATGCCTGTTTCAGCCCATAAATGGACCGATTCAGTTTGCAAACCTTTTGCTCTTGACCTTGGACTATGAATCCCTCGAACTACACCATATAAATGGTCTCCTCAAGATTACCATTCAGAAAGGCAGTCTTGACATCCATTTACCATATCTCATAGTCATAATATGAGGTAATGGGCAGGAGGGATAGACTTAAGCATGGAAATAGGTGAGAAAGTCTCCTCATAGTCAACTCCCTCCACCTGGGTATAGCCCTTTGCCACAAGTCTAGCCTTGAAGGTTTGCACCTTCCCATCAGCACCCCATTTTCTCTTGTAGATCCATTTACAACCTATAGGTTTAACCCCATCAAGTTGATCTACAAGATCCCATACTTAGTTGAAATACATAGACTCCATTTCGAGATCCATGGCTTTGACCCATTCATCCCAGTCAACATCCTCCATTGCCTTCTTATAAGACAACGAATCCTCAACCTTACCATCAGCTACCATAGCCAGGACTTCAGTGAAACCCATATAGTAAACAGGTGGGTTCGCAACCCTCTCACTACGTCGAGGTTCCCTGAACTTTTGAGATAGATTTGACCTATTAGATGAACTTCCATCAACAACTCTTGTTGATATAGCAGGCCCTTCAACAACTCTTGTTGAAGTTTCAGTAGTTTCATTGGAAATTTCACGCAACACAATATTACTACGTGGACTATGCTTCCTCATATGATCCTTCTCAAGGAAGGTAGCGTTTGTCAACATAAACACTTTGTTTCCTTAGGATCATAAAAGTAACCCCCTCGTGTACCTTTGGGATAGCCTACAAATAGGCATAGCCTCGAACGTGGTTCTAGTTTTCTAGGATTAGCCTCAAGCACATGTGCTGGGCAACCCTAGATGCGAAAGTGATGCAAACTAGCTTTAAGCTTGTTCCACAACTCCAAAGGTGTTTTGGCAACACTCTTGGAAGGAAGACAATTGAGGATATAAGCTGCAGTCTACATTACAAAACCCCAAAATAAGTCCAGTAAGGAAGCGTAACTCATCATCGACCGAACCATGTCCAATAAGGTTCTATTTCTTCTCTCTGATACACTATTCTGCTGAGGTGTACCAGACGCTGAGAGTTGGAAAATGATTCCATGTTCTATCATATAGTTCTGGAACTCAGAATCCAAAAACTCCATCCATATCTGATTGAAGTGTCTTAATCCGTTTATCTAATGCGTTTTCAACTTTAGCCTTGAACTCTTTGAAATTTTCAAAGGATTCTAACTTTCGTTGCATCAAATAAACATACCCATACCTCGAATAATCATCAGTAAAAGTGATGAAATACTCATAGCCTCCCCTGGATCGCACATTCATTGGACCACAAAGGTCTAAATGCACTAACTCTAGAAGCTCTTTAGCTCGATAACTTTTTCCAATAAAAGGTCTTTTAGTCATCTTACCTTTAAGGCATGACTCGCACACAGGTAAAGAATTTTCCTCTAACTCGCTTAGAAGTCCATTCTTCACCAACCTCTCAATTCTATTGAGATTGATGTGCCCTATCGAAGGTGCCAAGGTTGGGCATTTTCTTTAGGAGAAACCTTAAGTCGTTTATTTTGAGTTACGATAGTTTTAAACATCTCTATGTTATAGAGGGAATTTGTTGCTAACAGTTTTAGCACATGCAAATTATTTTACAGTTTTACTGAACAAATCTCAACACCATCTTTCAGAATAAACACTTTATTCACCAAAAAGTTGAGAGTATATATACATTCAATCAAATACTTTACAGAAATTAAGTTACGCTTTAACTCAGGAACAACATATACATCATTCAAAATGATATATTTATTCTATAAAGTCAACTGGAGCCCTTCCACTGCCACAGCTGAGACAACGTGCCCAGTGCCTACTCGCATCGTCATCTCACCAGCCTCAAGCTGCCACCAGGATCTAGTCCCCTAAAAAGAAGAACAACCATGATTAGTGGCCTCAAAGTCAATAATCCAAGCAGAATCATCATTCTCCACTATACAAGTTTCCAAAACCAGTAAATCGAATTTACCTTTTTTTGCCTTGGCCTTAGCCTTCTTCTTCTCCTTAATCAGCGAGGACAATTCCGCTTTCAGTGCCCATCCTGGTTACAATAGAAACATTTTCCTTTTTCAACTGGCATTGGTCGCCTACCCATTGTGTGGCAGGTTGTGGGTTACCAGGTCCCTTCCTTTTTCTCTTACCACCGTTCTTCTTCTTCTACTTGGAAGTATTAGAAGTTGAAGGTGTAGACTTAGCTTCTGAGGTCGAACCCTGATGGAACTTCTTTGATAATGAAGCAATATTTGCCTCACTAACCTTTTTCTCCTTACTTTTCAGCAAGGATTGGAATGTCTGGAACTCATTGAGAAGAGTTGTAAGGGAATAATCAACTTTGTTCAGCACAACATTGTTGACAAAGTGTAGGAAGCTTTCTGGCAACGTGTGCAGAATTATGCTAACATGGCTGCCCTCATCGATGCGGGCCCCATTCATCTCCGCCACATTGAAGTGGACCATCATGTTCAGAACGTGCTCTCGAACAGATGTACCCTCTTCCATTTTGGAGTTGAAGATGCATTTCAGAGCTTCATGCTTGGGCTGTGCAGATAGTTGTCTATCCCCGCAGGGACTCCATGATTTCATGCACAGAGACCATAGGCTCATGCTTCTTGGCCAAACCATCGTTCAGACTGGCCAAGATATAAGCTCGGGCCTTCTCGTTCGCCCGTGTCCTTTCCTCATATGCCTCCCGAACATTTCGAGTGGCAATCTGAGTTGGAATAGGAGGACACTCCTCCGTAAGGACGAACCTCAGGTCATCAATGATCAGAATGGTATTAATCGTGTTTTTCCAACTAGCGTAGTTTTCGTCAGTTAATTTATCCATTTAATAGAGCTAACGTGGCTATAGCATTTTAAAGTATTTTAAAAACATGAACAAACTTAATAAGTCTATGCATTACCATTTTTAACACCAATTTTAGTTTTAGCAAAATAGTTCTAATGTATCCTAAGTGAAAGACATCTATTTTACAATGATGCCCCAGCAAGGCAGGACAAAGTCACCGGTGGGGTGATTAAGTGCCCCTTCACTGGGATGAGACATTCTCAATCAGTAGACAGAAACAACCCTTATAACTGACTCTAATGGTCACCATTTTTCGGTTCAGAACTATTAACCTTTAATAATTCCGCGTAAGTGTAACTCCTTATTTTAGGCCCTAAAGTCCTACCCTAATACACCCACCGTAAAGAAAAAATAGATTATGACAAGAGATTAAAGCGACCTTATCCGATACAGAAGATCAGATAAAAAGTCGTGCAAGACTTCCATTCTTTAGGGAGACACTCCCAGGGTGCCTCGAGGCGATGCACAAAACGTTATCCAACCTAATGAAAGAGACCATGGGATATGTTATCACACGTCCCGCTCCCACTTACTATGAACATTCTCTTCATTCACCTTGGTATTGACCTACCCAAACACCATGCTTTAGGGGGACACTCTCAGGGTGCCTTGAGGCCAATGATAGATCTCACGGTGTGGACATTAGGAAGAAACGTGAAGAGGTTTAAGTGAAGTATCAAATACCTTAAGTACCTCTCACTGAATGTTCTACCTAGGGATTCATTAACTTAGACAATCCAGCTACTGATTTTATCTAAGTGAGAGTTTAATTTGCTAAAAAACAACTCTTGCTTTTGATAATTAAACAAGTTCGAATCAAGTCCTATTAAACACTTTAACGGACTATCATCAATTTGCATGCATGCAATAAATCTATCTAATTCACTTTTCCAGGTAGGTTCCTAGGTAGGGGTGTTCTGTTTCTGTCATCTTAAGAACCCCAGCCTAGACAGAACCTGCCTTAGACAAAAGGTCCCTTATAGATAGATTTGGTACATATTTAATCTCTTATTTGTCAATTTAATCCTATTAGACTGATTAAAAGATTAAACTTAGGTTTCTAATCTCATTAAAACCATGATCTTTAGTATCTCCATCAAATTTTAAAACTCTTTTAAAACATGATTCAAGCCTAAGTTTGCATGCATGTCTTTCTTATTGATTTTAATTCTAATTTCCATTATAACACTTATAAAAGGAAACAACCAAAAACATTCACATTGCTAAGCTAAACTTGGTATTTATAACTCTTATAAATTTAACCTATGTGTCATGCTTCATGCAATGTCCATTCATTACTATATATAACTCTTATATAAAGAAGTAATGAACTAAGCATACATGCTTCCATACACCCCTATACTATAACATTTGTAATATAAAGATGATGCATGAATATGCTTAATGCATGTATAAATATAACTCTTATATTATATGATGCATGAGCATGCTCTAATGTAATTTAATCATGCAAGCTACTATAACATAACTCTCACAATATAGAGATGATGCATGAACAATGCATAACCTATGGTGGGATTTAAAACTATATGACATACAATATGACATATAATTTAAACATACATCTCATGTACATTCACCAAAATTAATGGACCGGGATGATTAGCCTAAAACAAAGGGAAATAAATCTATCTATTACATTAAACCATAGAGTAAACCGATTCAAACAGGCAAACCGGGTCTTGAACCACCCAGCGAAGCATCGTTTCCTGATCGTCCAATAAAGTTGGTCAAGTAACCACGATCGTGTAGCAATGATTGAGTACTTTTGAGTATGCGATGAAGCATGAAGGCCACTCAATCATGCAACGCACCAAGTTTAAACGTAAGCCTAAACAATCATGTAGACAACTACTATGCGATGAAGCATGATCGTCTAGACGATCGAGGAGCAAGCGTCGTGTAAAATTTACTGAGTGATCGTGTAGCCAGTGACTATACAATGAAGCATGCTGGCCTACACGATCATTTAGTGCGTGCACCTACCATATAACGAGTATCCCATACTCATTGATCGTTTATTCCCATCGTTTACACGACCTGACCAACTCTTAGTCTTCTTCTTCCTTGAAGTAAACTGCATCTCCATGCCTCGAAGCTTCATCACGAGCAACTCTTACAGACTCAAACTCTTTGAATTACAGACTCGATAGTAAGTTAATATGCCCAAAAACACAGGGGCCCTTACAATTAACTTTGAAATGTAAAAGAAAGTAATAATTAGAGGCAATCATCCCAGAAACTCCATTAATCCATATCCACAAATACATTTACCATTTAAACATAATATAGACATGTTTAAAACCCACCAAGAATGTAAATGCAATTTAATACAACAATGGATTTGGAATATCAGAACAACTTGGCTTTGATACCAATTGAAAGATCTCTTATTCAAGAGAACCAATGAGCGGAAGCAAGATCTTTTCAAGCCTATTGTGAAAGAATAAACACATTCACAAATATACAAAAATAGTTATGCATTATAGAGAAAATTTCAGCATGTTTTCTTACTAAAATAAAAGGAATTGAGAGACATACCTTTGAAAAACTATTCTTTTGGAAATCTCTCGCTCTCGCGAGCAATTGTACAACAATCCCTCACTCTCGTGAGCAATCGAACAGCAATCTCTCGCTCTCTTAAGCAATCAAACAACAAACTCACACTCTCATCACAATCACGAACTGTCTGATCCATGAACAGGAACCTTTGACACTACCACTCGAAAACCTTGGTATTCTCGATGTGAGAATTCAAGAGATGTGAGCTCTCTATGAATTTGGTAGAGGGAAGGAGGAAGAAAACGATTGAACTACATGAACAAGTAAGTGGGAGAAAGGTTTTGTCTATCGAATAGACTGAGAGTACTTGATCGTTTAGTATTCTCTTGCTCTCATGAGAATCGTCTAGCCATCAACGTTCGTCCATGTTGGCTTGTATTATTTGTACTGTCCAAGCACATAGTCAAGGAAGAATTGAGAGTCCGCCCAAAAGATCATGTGTGCTTCTTGATCCAACCAACCTGCCACTTTGCCATCCTCTATTTCAATACCGTTCGAACGAAAGCATCTTGAGAAAGGTAAAATGTAAATACATACTTGAATTAACAGTAGTTTTGATAGTTTCCATACCGTGAAGCTCGAATCAATGACCGTGAATTGAATCATGCAGAGTTTAGGTTTCGAGTGCAACTTCTGATGCACGTGCATCAAAAGAAGATCCATAGTTTGGTACAACAAAGAAAAGTATAAGTTGAGCTCAAAAGTTATTTAAAGAAAATTATAAATGATCGTTTAGAAACTTCTAATCGATCGATTAGAAGTTTCTAAACGGGTTTTTAGAAGTTTCTAAGCGATCGTTTAGAAAATTATAATCGATTGTTTATTAAAATTATAATTCTAATCGATCGTTTAGAAACTTCTAAACGATTGATTAGAATTTTCTGAACGATCGTATAGATTTTTCTGAACAATTGTAAAGAATTAACGATCGATCTTGGTTATGAATTAACTGAAATACTCATGTCTCTAAGCACTCATGTGTTCTGCTCAAGCATTTTGAAGAAATCCTTGGTCTTGAATGTATATACTACCGTCCACTCCTCGTTTTTTGTTTTAGGATGGCTTTTCCATTTATTGTATGCATTCTACAGAACATCAGGGACTGGGAAGCATGAGTCATAAGAACAAGTGGTCCTTATAGGAAACTCAGGTACAGAGACCAAGAGGTTAAGATGGATAACACCAGTGGCCGATTTTAGTGCCACTATAGGTAGTTCAACTTCTTTAGATTGGGGCTGGGGAGATCTTGGACGTGAATGAGGTCGAATTGTTTCTGAATGTGGTTGACAATGGGGCTGAGAAGATTGAGGCTGAGAATGTTGGGGCTGAGAAGATTTGGGCTGAGTTTTAAACTTTTTCCCCCTTCTGAAATACTCAGGTGTGAACTTAGCTGGTTTTTTCCTTTTCCAGTGCTCTCGGCCATTTATTTCCTATATTTAAATTATAAATCAGCGACATAAAATTTTAAGAATACAATTCATGCAATAGTCGTACCTTGACTTCAGTGGCATCATTTTCAATTGACGTCCCCAAATTGAAATGGACCCTAAGACTGAACGCTTCAGTTAACGTCCCCGCAACTGGCTCCAATATTTCATCAACAGTTTGAGGAACTGGCTGTTCATTGACACTTGGTTCATTGATAGAGGTGTCCATCAATTCAGATATTGGATCCTGATCATTGATAGTTTTGGACTACTCACTAATTGTCCCAGCTAGCTGTTCATTGTGGGTTTCTTGGTGGGTCTGAGGGGGATCTTGTGCATCGAACTATAGGGGATCATCATCATTATGAGGTTCTTGATTATTATTATCATCACCATTATTATCAAAACGAAGTCTCTCATCATGATGAGTCCTTGTATTATTACTATCCTGAACAAATCAAACAAACTATTCTGCCAAGGGAGGTAATCGATGTCTAAGAATATATAAACAATCGTTTAGAAACTCTATACAATTGTTTATGAAATCTACGATTGTCTAGAAAATGTAAACAATCGTCTAGACAATCTATACGATCGTGTAGAAAATATGAATGATCGTCTAGAAAATATAAACGATCGTCTAAAAAATATAAACGATCGTTTAGACAATCTATACGATCGCATAGAAAATCTAAACGATCGTATAGATATTCTAAATGATCGATTAGAATTTCTAAACGATCATCCATTTCAGAATATCTAAACGACTGTACAGAAATACATATCTCACATAGACAATGGACCATCATCTTTATCACATTCAGTTGTTGGCCCATCAGATGATGCTAAACAATAAATGTATCTCCTATCTGATAGACCATGGTAGTCAAGTTCGCGAAATCTTTCCAAACTTCTTTTATTTCCTCCCTAAGAATATTATACGATTTGGAATGACAATGTTTGGAGGACTTTTGTTGCTTACGTGGTTTCAACTCTGTTTGGATAGTCTGAACCGGCATACGTGGTTCTGGCTCTATACGTTGCATATTTATAGAGCTTTCTACATGGGGTTCATGCTCTTCGTGCCCCCCAAAGGACTCACGAATGTCGACAGAGTGTTCAACCCCTTCAATCCTTCTTTCTCTAATAATAGGAACCACATTAAGTCCTTCAAGTCGGTCCTCCTTGTGTTGGGGTTGATGCACTAAACTCTCGTTGGGTTCTGTAGTTTGTAAACACTGTAATAAACAAACGCTTGTGATGTAATAATATATGATATTTTCTTCACTTTTGTCTATGGAACATTGGATGTTTTATTTGCTTTATCACAAACCAATAAACTAAGATCCCTATTGTCGTTGTAACTTAAACATGTATGTGGAGACATACAGGTGGATCATGCCTTAAGTGATAACCAAAATGGTCTGTAATATATGGATATAGGAGGGAAACTTTATCATGGTAACGCTACGGATGTGATCCACTTTATAGAATAGTTACAAGTATTGTGACATGCTATAGATGGTCTGATTTTGATCATTCATGTGGAGACATGCGAGCGGGGGCGTCCTATACGAAGGAGTTTGTATAAGACCGGACCACAAAATGTTATAGTCTTGTTATATAACGTCGTTCATGACAGAGACTTCACTTCACTAGAATGATCGTAGGTAACATGATCTCAATCTTGAGTGAGTTGGGAACTCCTACCTTTGAAGGCGGTCATTTGATTTGCATGGGTGCGAATGGCCAGATCGCCGATTCAAACCTACCACTTTACAGATTCGTCTGATTTGGGAGTTGGGAACTCAACTACACAAGATGAAATTCACTCTTTCTCTGAAGTAGGGGTAAGTAGATAGATTGCTCCCTTAAGGGCTGATTCTGGGGCTTGAATGATGTGGTGCCACACATAGTAGAACTATGTTGTATTGTTCATTAGAGGGATCAATGGTACTTAAGGAGTTAGATGTAGTTATAGAGGCAAAATGGAAAATTGGCCCAACTGTACGTACGAGCATCTATGAAGGGTTATCGTACTGTTGATTGGTTATATCCGATGGACACAGAAATATATCTGTGGTGAGAAGAGTGCAACTGTCGGTCTTTAATGGAATGCCTGGTAGTTAACGGATGGTGGATCTCATGGCTAAAGAGTTTAGTCAGTTATTCACGTACTATTGGACTTTCGAGCCATCGGTTCATAAGGTCCCCTTAGTAGCTCAATGGATTCAAGTTGAGAATCAATTTTTGGGTCAGTTTGAAGTGCTTAAATTGACAAGAGGGAGTACGATTATATATGATATGATTGAACTGGTCAATTTTATATGATATAGTTGACATGATGTATGAGATACATTAATTGGAGGAAAAGGATATAAATATGATTTATATCTAGTGAAGGAGAAAGGAACTATGGTTCATATGTTGCATATGATATAATATTAAACCATAGATTATAAATATAATAATATTATATTTATTTTTTAATTTAACAATTATGGGATAATTGTTGGCAGTTTTTTCTCTGTAACCGAATGAGATAGTGGGAGGTTGCATTCAATTCTCGTAACTGTAGGATAAAATGAAAATGGTTTTCATTTTGCAGTGAGATTAGATATTCACTCACCGATTGAGTACACTACCTATCGCCTAGCAAATCGAGAGTATACACAACAGCTCAAATTTTACTAAACGATCGTGTATACGCGCACATTTTCTAAACGATCGCATAGAATTACCTAAAAAATTGTCTAGCTTTTTCTAAGTGATCCCGCGCCCGAGCATTTTACTAAACGATCGTCTATACGATCAGCCCTAGTTTACTACATGATCGTGTACCTTTACCTAAACGATCAAGCATCAGTCTATATGATAGACTTCTGATATCTCCCATTTGCTTGGTCGTGGTAAACGATTGTTTATTCCTCATTCTCTCTACCAAATTCAACAGAGCCTACATCTCCTGGATTCTCACTTCGAGAATATCGAGGGTTCCGAGTGGTGGTGTCTTCCCTGCTTCCTTTTTCGTGAGGAATCTGTTCATGGGTAGACGACAGCGAGATTTGGTGGACGATTGCTTGGACGATCTCAGCGACAGCGAGATTTGCTTCCTTGACGAGAGTGAGTTTTTAAAGCGAAGAAAAGTTCTTCAACTGGTATGTATCTTGTTCTTTTTATTGTTTAATGTTCAAAACATGCCGTAATTTGTTGTTAAATGCATATCTAGTTTATTTGGTTGTGTATGCGGTAATTCTATCACAATGAGTTTGGAATGATCTTGTTTCCGCTTAAATGTACTCTTTAATAAGAGTTCCTTTAATTGGTATTAGAGTCAGGTTCTAATATTCCAAATTTATTGATACAAAGAATAATATTTACTTTCTCGGTGGGTACAACATGTCTACATTCTGTTGAAGCATTAAACATGGTTTTGTGGATGTGGATTAATGGAGTTTTTGGGATGAATCCGAAGTTAATTGTAAGGGACCCTGTGTTTTTGGGCATATTAACTTGCTATCGAGTCCGTAAATTCAAAGTGTTTGAGCCTCTGTGAGTCGTTCGTGATGAAGTTTCAAGGCAAGGAGTTGCTGATCTTCGAGGATGAAAACGACCAAGCGTTGGTCGGGTCGTGTAAATGATGGGGTAAACAATCGTTGAGTATCAGATACTCTGGAGCATATTGACGCATGTGCACTAGACGATCGTGTATACCCGACCGCAATTACTAAACGATGAGGGAGCTTCGCCCGAGCAATTCAAGACCCAGTTCGCCTGTGAACCAGTTTGCTCGATGGAAAATGTAATAGATAGAATTTTCATTTCCAGTTTTAAGGCGGTTCATCCCGGTCTATTAATCTTTGTGAATGTACATAGGATGTATGTTTATTTATATGTCATATGGTATGCCATATAGAAGAAATCCCACCTTAGGTTATGCGTTGGTCATACATCATCTCTTTATTATAAGTGTTATGATTTAGAAAAGCATGATTTAAATTACATAAGAGCATGCCCATGCATCATATAATATAAGAGTTATATTTATGCATGCATAAAGCATAAACATGCATCATCTTTATATTATAAGTGTTATAGTATAAGGGTGTATAGAAGCATGTTTGCTTGGTTCATTACATGTATATAAAAGTTATGTATAGTAATGAATGGATATTGCATGAAGCATGACACAAAGGTTAAATTTATAAGTGTTATTTGGCAATGTGTATGGTTTTAGTTGTTTCGTTTATAAGAGTTATAAGGAAATTAGAACTAAAATCTATAAGAAAGACATGCATGTGAACTTAGGCTTGAATCATGGTTTTAAAAGTGTTTTAAAACTTGGTAGAGATAGAACTAAGATCACGGTTCTAATAAGATTAGCAACCTAGACTTTAATCTTTTAATCAGTTTAATAGGATTACATTGACTAATAAAAGGTTAAAGTGTAGCAAATCTATCTATAAGGGACTTTTTGTCTAAGGCGGATTCTGTCTAGGCTAGGGTATTTAAGGTGATGAAAATGGAACACTTCTACCTGGAACCTACCTGGAAAGGTGAATTAGATAGATTTGGCATGCATGCAATTTTAAGGATAATCCATTAAAGAGTTTAATGTGACTATATGAACTTGTTTAATTTGAAAGATAAAAGTTATTTTTGAGTAAATTAAACTGACTTAGATTAAAATCAGTAGTCGGATGGTCTAAGTTAATGAACCCCTAGGTAGAACATTCAGTGGGAGATACTTGGGGTATCTGATACTCCATGTAAACCTCTTCGCGTTTCTCCCTTTATTGTCCACACCGTGAGATCTATCCTCGGCCTTGTGGCACTCTGGGAGTGTCCCCTTAAAGAATGGTGTTTGGGTAGGTCAATATCAAGGTGGACGAAGAGAATGTTCATAGTAAGTGGAAGTGGGACGTGCGACAACATATCCCACGGTCTCTCTCGTTAGGATGGATAAAGTTTTTGTACATCGCCTCGAGGCATCCTAGGAGTGTCCCCCTATAGAATGGCAGTTTTGCACATTTCTTTATCTAATCTCCTATATAGAATAAGGTCGCTTTAGTCTCTTGTCCTAATCTGCTTTTTCCCTACGGTGGGTGGGCGCATTAGGGCGGGACTCTAGGGCCGAAAACGAGGGGTTACACTTACGCGAAATTGTTAAGGGTTAACAGTTCTGGACAAACCAATTGGTGGCTGTTAGGTGCATTTACAAGAGTTATTTCTGCCTAATGGTTGAGAGTCTCATCTCAGTGAAGGGGCATCTAATCACCCCACCGGTGACGTTTGTCCTGCCTCGCTGAGGCATCATTGTGAAATAGAAGTCTTTTCACATAGAGTACTTGGAGACTATTTTGCTAAAACTAAAATTGGTGTTAAAATGTGGTTTTGCATAGACTTATTAAATTTGTTCTATTTTCAGCAATGTATTTATGGCCACCACCACATTAGCTTTACTTAGCACCGACAAACTGACTGGCAAGAATTATGCTAGTTGGAAACACAAGATCATAACAATATTGATCATCGACGATCTCTTGTTTGTCCTTATGGAGAAGTGTCCTCATATTCCACCTCCTAGTGTCGCTTGAAATGTACGGGAGGCTTATGAGCATTGGACACGGACGAATGAGAAGGCCTGAGCCTATATCTTGGCCAGTCTTAACGACATTTTGGCCAAGAAGCATGAGCCCATGGTCTCAATGTGTGAGATCATTGAGTCCCTGTAAGGAATGTTCGGACAATTGTCTGGACAGCTCAAGCACGAGGGTCTAAAATGCATCTTCAACTTCAAAATGGAGGAAGGCACCTCTATTTGTGAACATGTGCTTAACATGATGGTTTACTTTAATATGGTGGAGATGAATGGGTCTAGGATCGATGAGGGCAGCCAAGTTAGCATTATTCTACATTCGTTTCGGGATAGTTTCCTACACTTTGTTAGCAATGCGATTCTTAACAAAGTAGATTATACCCTTACAACTCTCCTTAACGAGTTGCAAACATTTCAATCCTTACTAAAAAGTAAGGAGAAGAGGGGAGGTGAGACAAATGTTGCTTCATCTTCAAAGACGTTCCATCGCGGTTCGACCTCAGGAACAAAGTATGCACCTTCTCCTTCTAACACTAATAAGTGGAAGAAGAAGAAGGGTGGTAAGGGGAAGGAGAAGGCACCTGCTAACCCAGAGCCTGTCGCCCAATGGGGTAGGCGTCTAGCGCCGGTTGACAAAGGAAAGTATTTACACTACAACCAAGATGGGCACTGGAAGAGGAATTTTCCTTGCTGGTTGAAGAAGAAGAGAGCAGCCAAGGCTAAACCAAAACAAGGTAAATATGATTTACTAGTTTTGGAAACTTGTTTAGTGGAGAATGATGATTCTACCTGGATTATTGACTTTAGCACCACTAATCATGTTTATTCTTCTTTTCAGGGGATTAGATCCTGGCGGCAGCTGAAGGCTGGTGAGATGACGATGCGAGTAGACACCGGGCACGTCGTCTCAACTATGGCAGTGGGAGGAGTCCAGTTGACTTTACAAAAGATATTTCTTGTTTTACATGATGTTTATGTAGTTCCTAAGTTGAAAAAGAACTTAATTTCTGTAAAGTGCTTGTTACAGTGTAAATATACTCTTGAATTTCAATTGAATAAAGTGTTTATTCATAAAGATGGAGTTGAAATATGAACAACATATCTGGAAAATAACTTGTATGTGCTAAGGCCGTTAGCAACGAGTTCCCTCTATAACATAGAGATTTTTAAAACTATCGTAACTCAAAATAAATGTTAATAGGTTTCTTCAAAAGAAAATGCACAACTTTGGCACCTCCGATTAGGGCACATTAATCTCAATAGAATTGAGAGGTTGGTGAAGAATAGACATCTAAGCGAGTTAGAGGAAAATTCTTTGCCGGTGTACGAATCTTGCCTTGAGGGCAAGATGACTAAAAGACTTTTTACTAGAAGTTATCGAGTCAAAGAGCCTCTAGAGTTAGAACATTCTGACCTTTGTGGACCTATGAATATGCAAGCCAGGGGAGGCTATGACTATTTCATCACCTTTACTGATGATTACTCTAGGTATGGGTATAAACGGAAGTCTAAATCCTTTGAAAATTTCAAAGAGTTCAAGGCTGAAGTTGAAAATGCATTAAATAGATGGATTAAGATACTTTGATCGGATCGAGGTGGAGAATATTTTGATTTGGGGTTCCAGGACTATTTGATAGAACATGGAATCATTTCCCAACTCTCAGCACCGGGTACACCTCAGCAGAATGGTGTAGCGGAGAAGAGAAACAGAACCTTGTCGGACATGGTTCGATCGATGATGAGTTACGCTTCCTTACCAAATTTGTTTTGGGGTTTTGCAGTGGAAACTGTAGTATATATACTCAACTGTGTTCCTTCGAAGAGTGTTGCGAGAACACCTCTGGAGTTGTGGAATGGACGTAAAGCTAGTTTACGTCACTTCTGCATATGGGGATGCCCAGCACATGTGCTTGAGGCTAATCTAAATAAATTGGAACCACGGTCGATGTTGTTGAAGGACTCATAACACAGAGTTTCAAGAGTGCGTTCGGATCGCTCCAATCTCACCGTGACTTAAATATAACATTATACATTCAACATATACAGTTATGCAAATAAACTCTAATTAGCAGCATGCTGTGAACAACAAAATCATAAGGGAAAGAGTTCCATACCAGTTGAAGACTATCTTCAAACTTCAGAACTCCTATGCAGCGGAAACCCTCCCAGTGATCTACCAACGCCCGGTAGGGACGTCGACTACAGCAGCACAATCAACGCGAACTCACGACCGCAACGGGGACGACACCACCACTAATGAGCCCCGGGTATTCTCGGAGTGAAAACCTAAAGGGTGGGCTTTGGTGAATTTGGTAGAGGACGGAGAAAATACGAATCGTGTAGGCGATAAGGAAGTGAGAGAGCAAACAACGCTATCGCATAGCAGAAGTGCTTATCATCTAGAGGAACTACACGATCGTGTAGGATTTACTAAATGATCGTTTAGGAAAAGGTGTACGATCATTTAGTTAAATCGGCATACTATACGATCATTTAGAGAAGCTATCTGATCATGTAAGCGAGAGTGTGCAATCGTTTAGCGCGAGGTGGACGATCGTTTAGACAGAGAAGCGACTATCGTATAGGCTCTCGAGCGATCGTTTTCTTTCACCAACGCGCGCTTCACAATTCTTTTTGGGCGAATGACGGATTATCGATTGCACGACTCAAAAATGAAAACATTTTTCATTTTAACCCATTGGTTACCATAACCAACGTTGCCCACTAACCCACGTCCAAACTTGATATTAGGATTAATTATCATATAATTAATCAATCAATCAATCAATTAATTAATATAATCATATTATATTTTGATCCTATAGTTTGATATCACATATCTACTATAGTATTTTCTCCTTACTTGATATAAATCATATTTATATCTAATTTCCTCCATAATAATGTATCTCATACATTTGCCAATTATATCATATATAATTAACTAGTCCAATTATATCATATATAATCGAACTTCCTCTTATCAATTTGAACATTTCAAATTAACCCAAATACTGGTTCTCGACTTTATCCAAGCTACTTAGGGGACCTAATGGACCTGTGGCTCGAAGCTCCAACGGTACGTGAATAGCTGAATAAACTCTTTAGCCACGAGATCCACCATCCATTAACTGTTAGGCATTCCACTAAAGACCAACAATGGAACTCTTCTTACCACAGATATATTGATGTGTCCATCGGATATAACCAATCATAAGTACGATGACCCTTCACAGATGCTCGTAAGTACAGCTGAGCCAAATTACCGTTATGCCCCTGTAGTTACATCTCACTCATTAAGTACCACTGATTCCTCTAATGAGCAATATAACATAGTCCAACTATGTGTGAACACCTTTCGAGTCAGGAGAAGGTGTGTGGCGCCACATCGTTCAAGCCCCGGAATCAGCCCTTAAGGGAGTCATCTATCTACTTACCCTTGCCTCAGGGAAGGAGTGAATTCCATCTTGTGTAGCTGAGTTCCCAGATCCTAAATCAGACGAATCTCCCAAATGGTAGGTTTGAATTGGCGACCTGGCCACTCGCACCCATACTAATCAAAGGACCGCCCTCAATGCAGGAGTTTCCAACTCAATCAGGATTAAGGTCATGTTACCTATGGTCATCCTAGTGAAGTGAAGTCTCTGTCATGAACAGTGTTATATAATGAGACGTTAACACTTCGTGGTCAGGTCTTATACAAACTCTTTGTATAGGGCACCCCCGCTCGCATGTCCTCAACACGAATGATTAGGATCAGACCATCTGTGACAAGTCACAACACTTGTGACCATTCCACAAAGCGAGCTGCGTCCGTAGCGTTACCAGGATAAGGTTTTCCTCCTATATTCGTATACTACAGACCATTTTGGTTATCACTCAAGATATGATCCACTTGTATGTCACCACATACATGCTTGAGTCACATATAGATAACCAGAGATTTTATGTTTATTGGTTTGTTGTAAAGGAAATAAAAGAAGTAAATGAGCAAAATATAAGATGTGAAGTAAATATCATATATTAACAACACAAGTGTTCATACATTCTGTTTACAAACTATAGAACCCGAGACTTTAGGGCATCAACCCCAATAATCTCCCACTTGTCAAAGTTGGGTGTACAAAAAATTTAGTACAAAACAATAAACTAGGGCATAAAATCCTAGTACAAGAAAATCTCCCACTTGCCCTAGTCCAGCCACGGGCGATCCTGTAGACCCATGCTTCTTAGGTGACCCTCAAACACTGTAGCCATGAGAGCCTTCGTAAACGGGTCAGCAACATTAAAATGGCCTGGGTTAGACCGAACCGTCTCATCTTCTCAACCTCTTGAGGCGTCTTAGGACACATTTCCTTAGACAAAGTGACTCCATGCCTGACCAGTAGTAGGCCTCTCCTGGAGTCCTGCATCGAGTACTTGAGCAACATCTTGTCAATGTACGATGCCTGAGACAGTGCTAGCACTTTGTTCTTACGATCCCGAAAGATCTGTATACCCAGAACAAACTGAGCCTCTCCCAAATCTTTCATTTGGAATTGGGTCACTAGCCAGTTTTTAACTGCAATCAGTTGACCTACATCATTCCCAATGAGTAGGATATCGTCTATATACAACACTGAGAAGACTACTAAAGCGTTGATGATCTTCTTGTAGGCACAAGGTTCATCAATGTTTTGGTCAAAGCCATACGACTTGATCACAGTATCAAACCGTATGTTCCAAGATCGAGACGCCTGTTTCAGTCCATAAATAGACCGATTCAGTTTGCAAACCTTTTTCTCTTGACCTTGGGCTATGAATCCCTCGAGTTGTACCATATAAATGGTCTCTTCAAGATTGCCATTCAGAAAGGCCGTTTTGATGTCCATTTGCCAGATCTCATAATTATAATAAGCTATAATGGACAGGAGGATGCAGATCGACTTTAATATGGCAATAGGCGAGAAAGTCTCCTCATAGTCTACTCCTTCTACCTGGGTATAACCCTTTGCCCCAAGTTAAGCCTTGAAGGTCTGTACCTTCTCATCAGCATCCCGTTTGCGCTTGTAGATCCATTTACAACCTATAGGGCAAACCCCATCAGGCTGATCTACAAGATCTTATACGGAGTTGAAGTACATCGACTCCATCTCTAGATCCATGGCCTTGACCCATTCATCCCGGTCAACATCCTCCATTGCCTTCTTATAAGACAACAGATCCTTAACGTCGCCATCTGCTACCATAGCAAGGATTTTCGTGAAACCCAGATAGCGAACGGATGGGTTCGCAACCCTCCCATTACGTCGAGGTTCCCTCAACTCTAGAGGTGGAACCGACCTACTGATGAACTCCCATCAACAACTCTTGTTGATGTAGCAGGCTCTTCAATAACTCTTGTTGAAGTTTCAGTAGTTTCATTGGAAAGCTCACGTAACACGACTTTGCTTCGTGGACTGTGCTCCCTTATATGATCCTCCTCCAGGAAAGTAGCATTGTTGAAACAAATACCCTATTTTCCGTTGGATCATAAAAATAACCCCCTCGTGTACCTTTGGGGTAGCCTATAAAGAGGCATAACCTCGACCGTGGTTCCAACTTCTTAGGATTAGCCTTAAGCATATGTGCAGGGCAACCCCAAATTTGGAAGTGACGTAAACTAGCTTTACGCCCATTCCACAACTCTAGAGTTGTGCTTGCAATACTCTTGGAGGGAACACAGTTGAGTATGTACACCGCAGTCTTCACTGCGAAACCCCAAAACGAGTCCGGTAAGAAAACGTACTCATCATCGAGCAAATCATGTCTGACAAGGTCCTATTTCTCCTCTTCGCTACACCATTCTGCTAAGGTGTACTCGGCGCTGAGAGTTGGGAAACGATTCCATGTTCTATCAAATAGTCTAGGAATTCAGAGTCCAAAAACTCTCCACCTCAATCCGATCGAAGTGTTTTAATTCGTCTATCTAATGCATTTTCAACTTCAGCCTTGAACTCTTTGAACTTTTCAAAGGATTCAGACTTTCGTTGCATAAGATAAACATACCCATACCTGGAGTAATCATCAGTAAAACTGATAAAATACTCATAGCCTCCTCGGGCTCACACATTCATAGGATCACAAAGGTCAGAATGTACTAACTCAAGAGGCTCCTTGGCTCTATAACCTTTTCCAGTAAAAGGTCGTTTAGTCATCTTACCCTCAAGGCAAGATTCGCACACAGGTAAAGAATTTTCTTCTAACTCACTTAGAAGTCCATTCATCATCAATCTTTCAATCCTATTGAGATTGATGTGCCCTAAACGTATATGCCAAAGTTGGGCATTTTCTTTTGGAGAAATTCGTCGACGTTTTGATTGAGTTACGACAGTTCTAAACATTTCAGTATTGTGGAGGGAATTAATGGCTAACGGCCTTAGCACATATAAATTCGATTCCAGATTTGCTGTGCAAATAAAAACACCATCTTTATGAATAAACATTTTATTCACATTAAAAGGGATAGTATATTTACATTGCAATAAACACTTTACAGAAATAAGGTTCCTTTTTAGTTCAGGAACAATATATACATCATTTAAAATTAGAAACCTATTCTATAAAGTTAACTGGAGTTCTCCCACTGCCATAGTTGAGACGACGTGCCCGGTGCCTACTCATATTGTCATCTCACCAGCCTCCAACTGTCGTCAAGATCTAATCCCTTGAAAAGAAGAACAAACATGGTTATTGGCACCTGAATCAATTATCCAGGCAGAATCATCATTCTCCACTAAACAAGTTTTGAGCACAAGTAAATCACATTTACCTTTATCCGCCTTGGTTGCTTTCTTCTCTTTCAAATACCGAGGACATTTCCTCTTCTAGTGTCCATCTTGGTTGCAGTGGAATCACTTTCCCTTAGCAACTTGTGGACACCTCCTTGGGGCGACAGGCGGTGGGTTAGCAGGTGCCTTCCCTTTTCCCTTACCACCCTTCTTCTTCTTCCTCTTTGTAGAGTTAGAAGTAGAAGGTGTAGACTTTGTTCCTGAGGTCGAACCTCTATGGAATGTCCTGGAGGATGAAGCAACATTTGCCTCACCCTTCTGTCTTTCCTTACTTTTTAGTAAAGATTGGTATGTCTATAACTCGTTGAGGAGAGTTGTAAGGTTATACTTCACTTTGTTAAGAATCACATTGCTAACAAAGTGCATGAAGCTCTCCGGCAGAGAATGCAGGATTATGCTAATCTGGTTGCCCTCATCGATGGTAGACCCATTCAACTCCACCACATTAAAGTGGACCATCTTGTTTAGCACATGTTCACGAACAGAGGTGTCTTCTAGCATTTTGGAGTTGAATATGTATTTAAGAGCCTCATGTATAAGCTGTTTAGACCGTTGTCCAAACATCCCTCACAGGGACTCCATGATCTCACGCGCTGAGACCATAGGCTCATGTTTCTTGGCCAAGACGTCAGAAAGACTTGCCAAGATATAGGCTCAGGCCTTCACATTCGCCCTTGTCTATCGCTCGTATGCCTCTCGAACATTTCGAGCGGCATTCGGAGCTGAAATAGGAGGAAAAGCCTCCGTGAGAGCAAACATAAGATCCTCAATGATCAAGATCGTCGTGATCATGTGTTTCCATGTTGCGAAATTATCGCCAGTAAGATTTCGGCGCTTAGCAAAGCTAACGTGATTGTTGCCATTTGAAAAAATTGCTAAAAATATGAACAAAATTTTATTAGATTTTGCTAAACCACTTTTAAACTAATCAGTTTTGCAAAACAGTTTCAAGTACCCTAAGTTATAGACTTCTATTTGGCAATGATGCCCTAGTGAGGCAGGACAAACGTCACCGATGAGGTGATCAGTTGCCTCTTCGCTAAGATGAGACATTCTCAACCATTAGGCAAAACCAACTCTTGGAACCGAACCTAAGAGCCACCATTTTTCGATCCAGAATCGTTAACTTTTAACTATTCCGCCTAAGTGTAACCCCTCGCTTTCGGTGCCAAAGTTCCGCCCTAATGCGCTTACTATAGGGAAAAGACAAATTAGGACAAGAGACTAAGTTACCTTATCCTCTTACAGGAGATCAAATAAAGAAACGCGCAATACAACCATCCTTTAGGGGACACTTCCAGGGTGCCTCGAGGCGATGCGCAGTAACTTTATTCAACCTAACAAGGGAGACCGAGGGATATGTTGTCGCACTTCTCGCTCCCACTTACTATGAACACTGTCTCCATCCACCTTGATATTGACCTACCCAAACACCATCCGTTGGAGGGACACGCCAAAGGTGTCGCGAGGCCAAGGATAGATCTCACGGTGTGGACTATTTAGGAGAAACGTGAAAGGTTTAAGTGAAGCATCTTATGCCCCAAGTACCTTCCACTGAATGTTCTACCTAGGGGTTCATAAACCTAGACAATCCAGCTATTAATTTTAGTCTAAGTCATTTTTTTAAACTCTACATACTAAAACCAACTGAAGCAAGAGCCATTTTAAATATAGAGATGTTTAAAACGACTGAGACTCATAATAAAAAGCTGAAAATATCTCCTAACGCCTATCTTTGGAACCTCAGGCTTGGTCACATTAATCTCAACAGGATTGAAAGATTGGTTAAAAATGGTCATCTAAATCAATTAGAAGATAATTCTCTACCTCCATGTGAATCATGTCTTGAGGGAAAAATGACTAAAAGATCTTTTTCTAACAAAGGTCTACGTGCCAAAGAACCTTTCGAACTTATATATTTAGACCTATGTGGTCCGATGAATGTTAAAGCTCGAGGAGGATATTAGTACTTCATTAGTTTTATTGATGATTACTCTAGATATGGCTACATTTACTTAATCAGTCATAAGCCTGAAACTCTTGAAAAGTTTATAGAATTTAAGGCTGAGACTGAAAATCTGTTATAAAAGTATTAAAACACTTCGATCTGATCGAGGTGGTGAGTATATGGATTTGCAATTCCAGAACTATCTAATAGATCATGGAATTCAATCCCAACTCACAGCACCTAAAACACCACAACAAAACGGTAATGCAGAAAGGAGAAATCGAACCTTGTTGGACATGGTTCGGTCTATGATGAGTTATGCTCAATTACCTCAATCCTTTTGGGGGTATGCAGTACAGATTGCAGTTTATATTCTGAACGTTGTTCCATCAAAAAGTGTTTCAGAAACACCATATGAATTAGGGAAAGGACGCAAAACGAGTTTACGTCATTTCCGTATCTGGGGTTGTCCAGCATATGTGTTGGTACAGAATCCTAAGAAATTGGAAACATGTTCAAAATTATGCCTATTTGTAGGATATCCCAAAGAAACAAAAGGAGGATTGTTATAATCCCTAAGAAGATAAAGTATTTATATCGACAAATGCTACATTCTTGGAAGAGGATCATATTAAAAATCATCTACCTCATAGTAAACTAATATTGCAAGAACTGTCTAAAGATACTACAGAAAAATCAACAAGAGTTGTTGATCAAGTCGGTCCATCAACAACGATTGTTGTCCCGTCATGTCCATCCCAAGAGCTGGGGATGTCTCGACGTAGTGGGAGGGTTATTCAACAACCTGAATGCTACGTGGGTTTAACAGAAACTCAAAACATCATACAAGATGATCATTTAAAGGATCCATTGATCTTTAAGAAGGAAATGGAAAATGTTGACAAGGAACAATGGATAAAAGCCATGGACGATGAAATGAAGTCTATGTACTTTAACTCTGTATAGGGACTTGTAGATCAACCACATGGGGTTACATCTATAGTTTGCAAATGGATCTACAAGAGAAAATGAGACCAAACTGGCAAGGTATAGACCTATAAAGCAAGACTGTGGCAAAAGGTTTTACCCAAAGAGAAGAAGTTGATTATGAAGAAACTTTTTCTCCTGTTGCCATGATAAAATCAATAAGAATACTTCTTGTCATCGCCACATATTATGACTATGAGATATGGCAAATGGATGTTAAGACAGCTTTTCTGAATGGCTATTTTGATGAAAGTATTTCATGTCTCAACCAGAAGGGTTCATTGAAAAAGGACAGAAATAGAAAGTCTGTAAGCTTAATCGATCCATTTATGGATTGAAAATAGCGTCCAGATCCTAGAATATAAGGTTTGACACTGTGATCAAATCTTATGGATTTAAACAAAATGTTGACAAACCTTGTGTATACAAAAAGATAGTCAATAAAACTATAGCATTCTTAGTTCTTTATGTTGATGATATCTTGCTCATTGGGAATGAGACAAGTTTTCTTACTGACGTAAAGAGATGGTTAGCAACACAGTTCCAAATGAAAATTTTGGGTGATGCTCAGTATGTTCTAGGAATATAGATCTTTTAGAACCAAAAAAATAGAACATTGGCACTACCTCAGGCATCTTATATTGACAAGATGTTGTCAAGGTATAATATGTAAAATTCCAAAAAAGGTTTGTTATCTTTTAGGCATGGAATTCATTTATCAAAGGAACAGTGTTCTAAGACACCTCAAGAAGTTGAGAAGATGAACATAATTCCATACGCACTTGTAGTTGGGAGTTTGATGTACGCTATGTTATTACATGCCCTGACATATGCTTTGTAGTTGGAATCGTTAGCAGGTTCCAATCCAATCCAGGACACAGTCATTGGACTGATGTCAAAAACACCCTCAAGTATCTAAGGAGAACGAGGGAATATATGCTTGTGTATGAACCTAAGGATTTGATCCTTACAAGATACATTGATTCTGATTTTCAGACTGATGTAGATTCCAAGAAATCTATCTTAGGGTCAGTTTTCACTCTTAACAGAGGAGCTATAGTTTGGAGAAGCATTAAGCAAATTTGTATTGTTGACTCCACAATGGAAGCGGAATACGTGGCTGCATGTGAAGCTACTAAAGAAGCAGTATGGCTACATAAATTCTTGGCTGATTTGGAAGTTGTTCTAGATATGCACCTGCCTATCACACTGTATTGTGACAATAGTGGTGTTGTTGACAACTCGAAGGAACCCAGGAGTCACAAAATGTGGAAAACACATTGAAAGAAAGTACCATCTCATCTGGGAGATAGTGCACAAAGGAGATGTGATCGCCATAAAGATTGCCTCTGAAGACAAACTTGCCGATCCATTCATAAAGGCCCTCTTGGCTAAAGTATTCGAGGGCCATCTAGTTGGACTAAGACTCCGAGTAGTGTAATCTAGGGCAAGTGGGAGAATATCTATGGTATTAGAGATGTCTTAGTTTATTGTATTTTTCCCATTATGTTTCTCAACATTATATTGTATATATTTGTTCTCACTGGAGTTTTAGTCCAAGTGGGACATTGTTGGGAATGTCCAAAAACTCGCAGTTCGTGTTAAACATTCTATTTATCAGTAAATAATAATAACTTGTTGATTTTGCATCTTATTATGAAAATCCAATAAACATATCCATGGCTATAGTCTGACTACTGTAACTTTATGTAGTGACATAAACAGGATCAAGTTAACAGTATATAGCTTAAATGGTCTAATAAGTATATGGATGAAATTGGATATCTCATCCTGGTAACACTATTGGAAGCAGCCCACTCTGTAGTTGTTATAAGAGTTGTAAAGTGCTACAAACGATGTGATCCACAAATCGTTTATGTTGAGACATGTGAGTGGGGCATCCTATGCAATGAGTTTGCATATAGATTGGACCACGAAAATAGTCAAATTTCTTTATAATGATCGTTTACTGTTAAAGCTGACTATTTCATTTATCAAATAACCTAGGTTAACTCGATCTTAATCCTAAGCTAGCTATGAACTCCTGTTTGTTCGGGATTATCCTTTGATCTGGAAACGGTGAGAGTAGTCCAATAGCACTACTCAATAAGTGCAATATATCTATAGTGAGAGAAGTTCAACTATGAGCTATAGTGGAATGTCCCATTAGTTAACGAATGGGGATTAGATCGGTCTAATGAGTTTAGCCAATTAATCTCGAATCGTTGGAGCCCATGATCTGTAAGTTTGTGAGGTCCCTACTAGTTCGTAAATGGTTAAGCTTTAGAGTAGCTTGAGAAATTAATTTGAAACGTTCAAATTAAAATTAAATGGAATAGGAGAATATATATTTAAATATGATTTAAATATATGAAGATGATTTTGTGCAAAAGTTAATTTAATATTTGATATTAAATTAATTTATGAAATTAATTTTAGAAAATTAAATTTTCAGTTTTGAAATCAAAATTGAATTTTGAAATTGGTTTTGATTTTAAAGAAAATTGGAAAATTTTAAATTAAATGCACAAATGGAAATATGAGGTTTTCCATTATCATATTCTTCATACTCACACAAAATGTACTTCCTCTTCTTTATTAACTCCAAGCATGAGCTACAAGCCATGCACATTTCTTCTTTGCATGTTCACCTGCAATAAATAAAGGAGAATGGAGTGATTTAGAGGCATGCATTCTACAAAAATTTGAGAGAAAATTTCAGCTGAAGAAGTGTTCTTCGAATGAGTGTTGTGGTGAGCTTTTCTCTGTAATTCTATTGCTTCAAGCTGTTCTTGAGTCCCACAACTCGGTCTAAAGTTCCAAGAGGATAGTAGGAAATATCTTGAGGTGGTCCACGATGATCTTTGGAGAAGATTGCTGCTGTTTGATCGAGATCTTGAAGAGTTCTTCAAAGGTATAATCCAAACCCTCTTATTTTAGATGAACATGCTTTAGTTTCTGCCAAAATTAATGAATTGGAATGCTTATTGATCCTTGTTACTTCCGCTGCATGTTATTACACTCTTACAGTAAGATCGTGTTACGTGAGCGTTCCAACAAAACTACTGAAACTTCAATAAGAGTTGTTGAAGGGCCTGCTTCATCAGCAAGAGTTGTTGATGATAGTTCAATTGGTAGGTCGGTTCCACCTCAAGAGTTGAGGGAACCTTGACGCAGTAGGAGGGTTACGAATCCACCTGTTCGCTATCTGAGTTTCACGAAAATCCTGGCTATAGTAATTAATGACGACGTTGAGGTTCCGTTGTCTTATCAAAAGGCAATGGAGGATGTTGACCAGGATGAATGGGTCAAAGCCATGGATCTCGAGATGGAGTCGATGTACTTCAACTCAGTATGGGATCTTATAGATCAGCCTGATAGGGCAAGACCTATAGATTATAAATGGATCTACTAAAGGAAACAGGGTGCAGATGGGGAGGTGCAATCCTTCTAGGCTCGACTTGTGACAAAGGGTTATACCAGGTGGAGGAAGTCGACTATGAGGAGACTTTCTCACCTGTTTCCGTGTTGAAGTTGATCCGTATCCTCCTGTCCATTGTCGCTTATTATGATTATGAGATTTGGCAAATGGACGTCAAGGCTGCCTTTCTGAATGGCAAACTTGAGGAGACCATTTATATGGTGCAACCCGAGGGATTCATTGCCAAGGTCAAGAGCAAAAAGTTTGCAAACTGAATCAGTCCATTCATGGGCTGAAATAGGCAGTTCGATCTTGGAATATTCGGTTTGATATTGCGATCAAATCGTATGACTTTGACCAAAACGTTGATGAGCCTTGTGTCTAAAAGAAAATCATCAAGAGTTCAATAGTTTTCCCAGTATTGTATGTAGACGATATCCTACTCATTGGGAATGATGTAGGACTACTGACTGTAGTTAAGAACTGGCTAATGACCCAATTCCAAATGAAAGATTTGGGAGAGGCTCAGTTTGATCTTGGTATACAGATCTTTTGGGATCATAAGAACAAAGTACTAGCGCAGTCTCAGGCATCGTACATTGACAACATGTTGCTCAAGTACTCAATGCAGAATTCCAAAAGGGGTCTACTGTCATTCAGGCATGGAGTTACTTTGTCTAAAGACATGTGCCCTAAGATGCCTCAAGAGGTTGAGGAGATGAGACGGGTCCCATATGCATATGTCATTGGCAGTTTGATGTATGCAATGCTTTGTACTAGACTAGACATCTGTTATGCTGTGGGAATAGTCAGTAGGTATTGGTCTAATCCAGGATAGGGTCATTGGACCATAGTCAAGAACATTCTCAAGTATCTTCAGAGAACGAGGGACTACATGCTCGTGATAGAACTAGGGATTTTATCCTTACAAGATACATGGATTCTGACTTTCAGATTGATAAGGACTCTATGAAGTCCACTTCAGGGTCAATATTCACTCTTAATGGAGGAGCAGTAGTACGGCAAAGCACTAAGCAGGGGTGTATCGCTGACTCCACGATGGAGACCGAGTATGTAGCGGCTTGTGAAGCTGCTAAGGAGACCGTTTGGCTCAGAAAGTTCCTGACAGATCTGGAAGTTGTTCCAGACATGTCTAGGCCCATCACCCATTATTGTGACAATAGTAATGCTATGGCAAACTCTAGAGAGCCCAAGAGTCACAAGTGTGACAAACATATAGAGCGGAAGTATCATCTTATCCACGAGATAGTGCATCGAGGGGACGTGATAGTCACGAAGATCGCTTCAAAGCACAACGTTGCTGACCCATTTACGAAGGCTCTCACGGTTATAGTTTTTAAGGGCACCTTCAGAGCATGGGTCTATAGGATTGCCCGTGGTTGGACTAGGGAAAGTGGGAGATTTTTTATGCTGGGCCTTAGTGCCCTAGTTTATTGTTTTATACTAGGTGTTTGTACACCCCGCTCGCTTTAAGACAAGTGAGAGATAGATTCCTTAAACTCTCGTTGGGTCCTGTAGTTTGTAAACACTGTAATAAACAAACGCTTATGATGTAATAATATATGATATTTTCTTCACTTTTGTCTATGAAACATTGGATGTTTTATTTGCTTTACCACAAACCAATAAACTAAGATCCCTGGTTATCGTTGTAACTTAAGCATGTATGTGGAGACATACAGGTGGATCATGCCTTAAGTGATAACGAAAATGATCTGTAATATATAGATATAGGAGGGAAACTTTATCCTTGTAACACTACGGAGTGCCCCACTTTGTAGAATAGTTACAAGTATTGTGACTTGCTACAGATGATCTAATTTTGATCATTCATGTGGAGACATGCGAGCGGGGGCGTCCTATATGAAGGATTTTGTATAAGACCGGACCACGAAATGTTATAGTCTCGTTATATAACGTCGTTCATGACAGAGACTTCACTTCACTTGGATGACCGTATGTAACATGACCTCAATCTTGAGTGAGTTGGGAATTCCTGCCTTTGAGGGCAGTCCTTTGATTTGCATTGGTGTGAGTGGCCAGATCACCGACTCAAACTTGCCACTTTGCAGATTTGTCTGATTTGGAAGCTAGGAACTCAGCTACACAAGATGAAATTCACTCCTTCCCTGAAACAGGGGTAAGTAAATAGATTGCTCCTTTAAAGGCTGATTCCAAGGCTTGAACGATGTGGCGCCACATACCTTCTCATGCCCCGAGAGGTATCCACACATAATAGGACTATGTTGTATTGTTCATTAGAGGGATGAGTAGTACTTAAGGAGTTAGATGTAACTATAGGGGCAAAACGGTAAATTGGCCCAACTGTACTTACGAGCATCTGTGAAGGGTTATCATACCATTGATTGGTTATATTCGATGACACAGAAATATATCTGTGGCGAGAAAAGTGCAGTTGTCGGTCTTTAATGGAATGCCTGGTAGTTAACGGATGGTGGATCTCATGGCTAAAGAGTTTAGTCAGCTATTCACGTACCGTTGGAGCTTCGAGCCATAGATCCATAAGGTCCCCTTAGTAGCTCAATGGATTCAAGTTGAGAATCAGTTTTTGGGTCAGTTTGAAGTGTTTAAATTGACAAGAGGGAGTTCGATTATATATGATATGATTGATCTGGTCAATTATATATGATATAGTTGACATGATGTATGAGATACATTAATTGGAGGAGAATGATATAAATATGATTTATATATAGTGAAAGAGAAAGGGACTATGGTTCATATGTTGTATATGATGTAATATTAAACCATAAGTTATAAATACAATAAGATTATATTTATTTTTTTAATTTAACAATTATGGGATAATTGTTGGTAGTTTTTTCCCCGCAACCGAATGAGATAGTGGGAGGTTGCATTCAATTCTCGTAACTCTAGGATAAAATGAAAATGGTTTTCATTTTGCAATGAGATCAGATATTCGCTCACCGGTTGAGTACACTGCCTATCGCCTAGCAAACTGAGAGCATACACGATAGCTCAAAGTTTACTAAATGATCGTGCACACACCCACATTTCCTAAATTATCGCATAGAATTACCTAAATGATCGTCTAGCTTTTTCTAAACGATCACGCGTTCGAGCATTTTATTAAACGATCGTCTATCTAATCAACCTTAGTTTACTACACGATCGTGTACCTTTACCTAAACGATCAAGCATTAGTCTATAGGATAAACTTCTGATAACTCCCACTTGCTTGGTCATGGTAAATGATCGTTCCTTCCTCCTTCCCTTTACCAAATCCAACAAAGCACACACCTCTTAGATTCTCACTCCGAGAATACAGATTGTTCCGAGTAGTGGTGTCTTCCCTACTGCCTTTTTCGTGAGAAATCCGTTCGTGGTAGACGACAGCAAGATTTGGTGGATGATTGCCTAGACGATCTCAACGACAACAATATTTACTTCCTTGATGAGAGCGAGTTTTTAAAAGCGAAGAAAAGTTCTTCAACTAGTATGTATCTTGTTCTCTTTGATGTTTAAAGTTCAAAGCATGTCGTAATTTATTGTCAAATGCATATCTAGTCTGTTTGATTATGAATGCAATAGTTTTATCATAATGAGTTTGGAACGATCTTGCTTCCGCTCAGAGGTACTCTTTGATAAGAGTTCTTTTACCTTGTACCTTAACTCCTTTAAGCTAGGTACAAGTCTCGATACAACAATAGTTTGTACATAAATAAATGAGCAAGTCAGAATGCATGAAACTATAAAGAAATGAGCAAGTCAGAAGTGATCGGTTACTTACTTTTTTTGGCTGGAAAACTTTATTGCTTAATGATTTATAAGATGGAGCATGAAAATAAGTCCATCTAAGAATTCTAGGGATTGCAACCTTACTGACTTTGGTGGCTATGAACTTACTCGATGTGGATAAAATTTTGTAAGCCCAAACCTATGATATGTAAACTTCTTAAATGAACATAACATAGGTTCAATATATATTAAAGTGAATCAGAAATAAAAGTACATACCTGGAATGCAAGTACGAATCCCTTTATACAGTAATGTGAGGCTTGGTGATCACCTTCTGCTTTCTTTGAATCATATGCCTGCTTCTTCCCGTGCATGATAGTCTTCATGCTATTCAATGTACGTCCATAGAAGAGAGAAGACCAGTCATAATGTACGAAGACGTCATGGTCATCGACAATCCCAAATATATTACTATCGAACTGAGTTTTCTTATCTTTTCCAATCATCACCGTTCAATGAACAGTGATAATACAGGCTTGACATCATCTTCGTCATTAGCAAAATTGAAATTCTCAAAGGCGATCTCCACATCCTTGCAAGAATTATCCTTTCCATCTTTGGGTCCAAGAATGAGTTCTCGTAGCCTTTCACCACTTGTTTCTCTTTCCACTATTTCCTTGGTCGGCCACAACCCAGTTATCAAGTTAAAATTCTCTTGGGAGAATGTTACCTCCTTCCCTAGAATGTTGAATGAAATAACGTCTGGGTTGCATCTGCTACCTCCCTTAGCAGAAAGTGGTGCAAAAATTGTCCACTAAAAACAAGATCTATATCCAACAGAGGACCAAAGGTCGTTTGCCTATACAGTCTCATCTGTTCTTCTGTCAACTTTTTCTTAATGACAGGGGCAATTTTGTGGACTTGGCAAGCGACTATAGCGGAAAAATATTTCTTAGCAAGGACGGTCATCTTACCAATCTAACAATTGTGTACATTACAAGAATTAGTAAGAAATCACATAACAAAAACAAAGCAATCGCATAACAAAAACTAAACAATCACATAACAAAACCTAAACTATCGTACAACAAAAACTAAATGATCACATAACAAAAACTAAAACGATCGCATAATAGATATCTAAGCGATCGCGTAACAGTTAGCCAAACGATCGCATAACAGATATCTAAACGATTGCGTAACAGTTAGCTAAATGATCGCATAACAGATATCTAAACGATTGCGTAACAGTTAGCTAAATGATCGCACTATATAAACCTAAACGATCCGATCGCTTAGTATTCTCTATACGATCGGTTAGTAATCTCTATCTGATCGCTTAGTAATATCTAAAAGCTCGCTTAATATTCTTTAAACGCTCGCTTATTATTCTCTATCTGATCGGTTAGTATCCTTTCAACTATCGATTACGAAAGAACACACGATTAAACCCTAAAAGTTAGTCAAACCTCAAATATCAACATGCATTCTTCAAGGAAAAAAGTCTCATACCTTTCAGATCACGACGACGGTGGCAAGTGCGTAGAGACGATCGACGAGGTACCTGCGAGGATTGCTTGACTTCGGAGAGAAAACACTTAGAAGAGAAATTCATTAAGCAAGAAATGAACGAAATGGAGGGAGACCCTATCGTTGTAAAGTATTCGTAGAGACATGCGTTCACCAAATGGTATGAAGGTTTTTCTTAAATGGGGGGTAATTTTGGAATTTTGCATGGACAAAAGGTCAGTGGTAGAAAAGTGTTTGGGTTTTGGGTCATTTTGTGAAATTTTTTGCGAGCGGCGTTTGCTGGGTTTGTGTGAGAAGATGGGCTGACAATGTGCTTCACGAAATCTTCTTTCCCTTCTTTCTTTCTTTCTTTTTAACCTGACGCTAACCGAGGTATCTCTTATACAATAACTTCTCTTTTTTTTTTCTTTTTTTTTTTTTTTTTCATTTTCTCATACTCTAAGCGCTCATTCAAATATATATATATATTTCAAGAAACCCTTTTTCCCTTCTCCTTAATAAAATCCAAATCCTTGTAAGATTTTAAATTCCAATTTCAATTTAAACCCCTTCATAATTCCAAATTCTTCTCCTCTATCTTCCTAATTAAGAAATAAAAATATCAATTAAACCCAAATAAATCAATAGGAAGTAAAACCCAATATTTCCAAGATAATTAATTCAATTCTTTGATCATTTAAATTCAAATTAATTGATGAGGCTTTACAATTATCTTAATTTAATCTCAAATTCCTAAAATTAAAGGGAAACTAAAACTTAATAATTAGAGATAATTACCTTAATTTGTTCCAAAAACTCAGGATTTTACGAAAAAAATGATTTTGACCATCTGAAAATAATTCCTAAACATACCCTTATTTATTAAAAAATAATTTTGATGATATAAAAATTATATTTAAAAATATAAAATTACATATTAAATTAATTTTAAACACTGCAAAAGTCATTTTAACAATAATCTTAAAATCGTTTTTTCGATTAATTTAAAATAGTATAATATAGAAGACAGATGGTAGTTAGTATTTTTATTAGGGAAAGAAAATTGGAAGAGAAAACCCTAACCTCTCTCTATCTCTCTCTCCCCGAAATCACTAACCTCTCGCGAGATTCTTTCCCCTTTCATTTCCTCTCCTTCATCGTTCTTACCTCTGCCGTCTTCATCTTCTACTCCTTCTCCGGCGAAGACACAAGTCGCTCCGCCGTCTTCTCCTTGCGGGCGAGCGACGAGCGTTATTGCAGACGGAGACCAGACCACGTCAGTTTCTTTAGCGTGAACCAGCCACCGTTGAAGACCAACCCAGGATCTCCGGCGACCTGGTGGCACCATCCACGTGACTCGAACGCCTTGCAGAAGCGTTTTTCTTCCTTTCGCTTAGGTTCGACATTTACCAACTCGTATTCAGCGTTAGATTTGAGTTACGGACCCGTTCCAGCAAGGGTTCAATTCAAGTATACTTGGGTAAGTTTCGGTGGGTAGAACACTCTTAATCTTTCTTTTGGACTACATATGGTTCTTTAGTTGATCTCCAACACTTGGAATCTTTTATTTGTAGACGGGTCCTTGCTGATGAGTTTTAGGTGTTAGAACTCTATTTATAACTTTTGGGTACTCTTTTTGTAGTTTAGACTCAGATTCAAGGTGTTCGGTTTAAGGTTTAAGGTTGCTTTAAAACGCTGTATGCTTTATATGTATTATATCTATTACTTATGATGTAAACGTCTTATATTCTTGAATTATTTGCGTTTTGGATATTTAAACATAATGGCATTGTAGCAACTAGCACGTTAGAGAACCTTGAAAGCTGTAGGTCTCATGCATTTTTGAGGAAGAGGTTAGAGAACCTTGAAAGTTGGGTGAATATCAGTTTTCCGTTTGGGTGATGATATCTTACTATTGGATTTAGGGGAGTCACGGTGTATAAAAGTGGCCAAGTGTCGGTGTGATGGATTAGAATGACGCAAGTCATCAGATGCCTTGAATAATATTGGTTAAGGGTGATACACAGTTTAAGACTTCACAAGAAGTCATAGGATGCCTTGAATAAAAATGGTCAAGGAGCAATGCATGAGTCAATGTTTCTTTATATGACTCCGTTTATTCAAATGTATGATCATCTGGAAACTTGACATTCTTTTGGGTTTTTTTCCCTACAGGTAGTATCTGCTTCTAGTGTCTGCTTCGTATCCTTAAAGATGGTATGTTTCTGAAATTGTTTTTTCATCTGTTCTCGTTTTCCTTTTGGTCCAGTTGCTAAATTTTGCCTGGTGTGTATCTTCAGCGTGTATTTATTTATTTATTCAACGTCTCTGATGAATCAAATCATTTCCTCCAAATGCTTGGTTGTCACTTGTTTGTTTCCTCTTTTCTCTTCATGGGTTCGTTCTGATCAAAATTTCTTTCTGCAGCTTCCTCTTTCGCTCCTAAAGACTGCTCAAGGGCACCCAATGGTAAGGGTTTTCTTTCAAATATCCCCTTTTCAAATCTGCTAATACATGGGTGAGCTTACAGGCACCTAGACTAAGTTCAAGAGAGAGAATTATATTTGATTATTACTTGTTTTGATATCTAGATAGGCGGAGATAATATGTTTTGAACCCAGTCCCCAGAGCTCCTATTATGATTGTTTTTATTATTATTATTTGAATTTTTTTGCTTGGCTAAATCTTAAATGCCACTACACTGATCGATGGTGGATGTATATGGCTTTGTCTGAGCTTTTCTGGCTGTTGTCAAGAAACTTTATTTTGAGGACTTTGTTTATGATCTTGTTTTAAAAATGTATAATTTCTGTGTTCCAACAGTTGGTGGAGTTGAAAAATGGTGAGACTTACAACGGCCATTTGGTTAATTGCGATACATGGATGAACATTCATCTTCGGGAAGTCATCTGCACTTCTAAAGTAATGCACTTCTATTTTATTGACGATTTTTTCTCTTATGCATTTTTCTTGTACTTTTTTTTCTAGGAGTTTGAATTTATAATGACTAAGTTTTCCAATTATCAAATGTCAGGATGGTGACCGGTTTTGGCGAATGCCTGAATGTTATATCCGTGGTAATACAATCAAGTATTTGCGAGTTCCAGATGAGGTATTCATGAAAGCTATCCTTTTTGAATCTGTAATTGTGATGTTTGATGTACAGAGGGCCTTTCATATAATATGCTTGTAGAACAAGAAAGTCAGATGCCTTAAAATTTAGTTCTTCTTCCACTTCTGTCACATGCTTGTCAGCCACATCTCATTTTTTGTTTCTGGTTTCTAATATTGTTTCCTCTCTTCTTTTACTTGGTACTTTTACAACTTTGTGATCATCTTTATCTTGTGAATATGGTCTTCTCGTCGTCCATCAATGTAGTTAGTTAATACAACTGTTCTTTTCTTTTTGGTGATAGAAGTTAGCACCCTTCTTTTAACATGTCCTAATCATAATAAATTCATACCAAGTTTTTGTACACTAGCAATATTGTTAGCTCTCTCACGCATGCATGGACACAAATGTGCACCTACATGCACTCATGAAGTGTTCTATTTCACTAATTTTGTATTGTTTCTTAGGTTATTGACAAAGTTCAGGAAGAAACCAAAAGCCGAGCAGGTATACTATATTTGCATTTTATAATATAATTGTTTGTCACATGAAGAAAAAGATATTTTGCATGTAGGAAATCTGTAATTGTTTAATCAATTTAATTGATTCTTAAATTTTTTCTTATTGAAATCTTGTACAAAATCCATGTAGCAAGTCTAAAAGATGAACATTTGATAACATCCCATAAATGACTAAGGGCCCGTTTGTTTTGCTGGAATGGGATGGGTTTGGAATGGAATATAATAAAAAACCCATGTTTGGATTGAGCATTTTTTGTCCGATTTGTAATAACAAACTCATTCTATTCCTACAGCTTTCAAACCAACCCTCTTTCCCACCGTTTTCATGCTTCATGATCCCATTTCCATTCAGTCTTTGACATATCATATATTCCAACACTTCTCTGACTCCCAGTAATCCGGATTATATTCTAACCTCCCAAACTGCCCCTAAATACATTTGCTAATTCTGCACTTTGCATGTATTGGACTCTTGATTTGTCCAGAACATCTAACGAGTCTAGATAACCTATGCCATTAAATACCAAGATCAATTTCTCTTTTGCCCTTGGTTTTGAGAAGAGCTATAGTATCAAGGAAACTGATGCTTGGACACTGAATTTTCAGATAGGAAACCTCCGGGTGTAGGGCGTGGAAGAGGAAGAGGACGTGAAGATGGTCCTGGTGGAAGACCAGCTAAAGGAATGGGGCGAGGCTTTGATGATAGTGCTAAAGCTGCTTCTGGAGGCCGTGGAAAGGGTGGCCCTGGTGGAAAACCTGGTGCCAACAGAGGTAAATTAAACTGAATCTATGTTATTGATGGAACATAAATTTGCTGTTTTATCTTTCTCATTGGCTAATAGTTTTGGTTTTGCTTTCCATACCTTGTATAAACTCTACTACCCCTTATCTATTTATGTTTTCTTCATTTAGTTTTTTAACCTTTTAAGAAAACTTGGGCCAAATTTTACTAGCAAAATACAGGAGTTTGATAAACTATTTTCGTTTTAGAGTTTTCTAAAATTTGGCTATGATTTCAAATTTGACTTAAGTAGGTTAAAGCAAAGAAAATGGTTCAAATAGAAGGAAAAAAAAACCATAATCAAGAAAAATATCTGCTTAAAACGAAAAAGAAAACCATAAACAAAAGCTTTTACAAATGGACTTGTTATCTTTCCTCTTATTAATCTAGTTTTTTCCTTTGCCTTTTTTTTTTTCCGATATAGTTGGAGGGAGGGGCCGAGGGTGATCGGAGTGATATCAGTAACAGATGAGATGGACTAACTACATATGCAAGCCCTGCCCAGTTTTCTCATCGGCAGTAGTGTTTTTTCTGTTTTATGCATTTGCTTTTGGTCTGGATTCTTTAGTGAATATTTATGTGATTTTAGCGCCAGACCTCTCTGCCAAAGTTGTAAACAAGAGAAACTGTTCATTTTATTGTTGTAATTGAGTGCAATTGGTTCATAGATTTTGGTATTGGTATGTAGATAGTTTCATGTTTTCAGATGTTCTAGAGGGCTTGGAGAGGCTGTGATACTTTGATATTGTCTTCTTTCTTCTCCGTTGGTTCATCTCCCTTCTTTTTTGCCTACTGTTTTTGTTTCTACCTCCAAATCTCACTCTCCATCTCCGGCTTTAATTTCCTTTTTTTTGTATAAAAAAAAAAACCTTACCTTCATCACTTTTATTTTTCCTGTTTCTCTTTGATTATTTCTTTTCTGTTTTGATTTTCTTTTTCTGTTTTTCATTGTTTTCTTTTCCTGTTTTTCTTTTCTCCCAATCTCAAGTTCCACTCTTATGGCTGGCCTGCCCCTGTTCGTCACCATAAATTTGCAATTCGGCAAATCTTTTGCAGATCACCGGAAAGGGTGCATGCCTTTTTGAATTTACAAATTGGTAAAGAAGAGGGGAGGGCATGGAAGTGGAGATTGAGATTGGGATCAAGAAAGAAAAATAGAAAACGAAGATAAAAGAGAGACAGAAAAAAGAAAGAATCAAAGAAAGACCGAGATAAAAAAAACAAGAGATGAAGGAATGGTAACAACAAAAAGGAAAAAGAGAGTTGGAAACTAAGATTTGGAGGAAGAAAGAAAAACAGTAGGAAAAAAAAAAGAAGGGAGATGAGAACAAGCATACATATGCCGTTGGAGCAATCAATGGGTTTCATTTGTGTGTATGCATGCTGAGTAAGCATTAGTTTATACCTTTCGTTTAGGAATCATTTTTTTATTTGATATCTTTTTTCGCAAACTGCCTAAAGTTCCAATGAAAAAGACACATTTTGTTATGGTGAGTGGGGAGCTAACCCGACCACCCGGGGGGGTTTTGTTCTTTCCAACTTAAAAGATAATTAGGATATAATAATCAACTATGGAGGAAATATATGGACTCTATGCACAGAAATAAGACTTTAGGATCAAAGCAATTAACAAAAGAATAGTGAGTTACTACAAAGTTGCAAACAGTGGCACAACTGAGATATAAAGCTGATTAGCTTTAGGCTAAAGAAATGAGAGGGAGTTGCACCCAATTGCTCCCTAATGGTAAAAGAACACTTCTATAAGAGTGGTCCTAACAATTACTGCTCTTTTCAACTTTCACCATGAAAATTTAGGATCAAAACCACATTATTTCATGTAGATCATTAGATAAATTTTATATATGAAACAACTTCAAGATTCTTATATCCTGAATCTAAATCTGGGATATAAAGATAACTTAGGAGTTTAAAAGAAGCTACCATGATCAAAGTTTGCAAAGAGGTAACATTAGTTTTTATAAGTATGTATGGTATTTAATTATATGTTAATAATATGCTTATAACAGGTAGGGAAAGACTTCATTGCAATAAAGAAAACATCCAAATCACGGTCGAAAGACATATAAGTTAGAATCAACTGACAATGTCTAAATCCGAGAAATGATTAAAATATATTGCACTTATTGTTGGGGTTTTCTCAAATTACAAGAAACTTATTTATCTAAGAATCAATATACCTAGATTTAAAATGGATGATTAGAATCGATGTATTGACGATTTTCAAATGAAATTCTAATTGAGATTCTAAATTGATTCATTTATAAAAGTTAAGTGGTTTAACAAGCCTCACACAATGTTGATCAAAACGAAATATAGTAGATGGTACACATTGATACATTACAAAAGTTGAAGGTTTTTAATTAAGAAAACCGTCGATAAGCTTAGGAGTATGATATTTTTTTAAAGTTTTTATTTAAAATCTAATAATTCAAAGCTAAAATATCGATCTAATAGAATTCAACTGATCGATGCCTATACTAATCCATTTGAGACAATAAAATTTAAAAAAAATGAAAAATAAGAAGAAATTAAGGGGAAAGAAAGTGGATTCAAATTGAAAAGCAATTAATATAACAGGCACATTGGTAACCCACTTTGAAGTTTCTTAAACAAACTCCATTTCCATTCTTATGTTGAAGGCATTGTTCCTTGCAAGGCATTCTTTAGGATCCATCACTGTCATGCATCTTCCTCCTCCATTTCCCTTCATCTCCACCACCCCCAATGTTCATATTTACCATTTTTTTAAAAAAATTTATATGTATAACAAAATTAATGGTAAATAAAAACCATTCATTTAACTTAAGCTTGTTTGATAACCAGTTAGGTTACATTTTAATGATGATTTAAGTCTCGTTTAATAACCGTTTGATTTTTAAAAACTATATTTGTTTTCTTACAATTTATTTACCATTATTTTCATCTTTCTTAAGTAAACAGTTAAAATTCTTATCCAGAATGCAAAAACAAAAATAGATTTTTAAAAGCTATTTTAGTTTATAAAACTTTTTGGACTTTTGGCAAAATATTAGGAATGCACTTTGTTCCACATCAGTTAAATTGAAGAATGGGGATGGACTCCAAGCTTATAAAAGGAGCCTATACCTCTAGTTTCAAGTCATCCCAGTTAGAAATACTTTAAGTTCAGTGTACTAACTTTAATTAAATTTCTTTTATATTCTCTAGTTTAAGAGCGGGAAAAAAGGTGTGAGTAGTCAAAAGTTATGAGAGAGTGCTATTGTAATTGAGATTGGGGAGAAAATTATTCTCTGTAATTGTAACAATTTTTCACATAGTATATTTTTTTCTTGTGGGTCGTGGTTTTTCTCCGAATTGGGAATTTTCCATGTAAATTCTTGTGTTTTTCAGTTTTATTGTTTTCTTTTAATTTTTCTATTATTTTTCTGCTTATTCCTATAGTAGAAGTGAGAGGTTTTTTCCCAACAAGTGGTATCAGAGAGTCAGGTTTATAGTTTCTTGAATTTCTAAGTATGCACAATGGTTGCGACTTTGTCTGAGCTTCCCATCGGAAAATAATTCTTAAAAGGAGCTGTGGTGTTTGTGAATTGTGGGTTGTTCACTATTTGCTTATTTGCTAGGAGTGAAGCAAATGTGTGTCAAGGCTTTATGAGTTCAATAAAGTTTGATGGAAGGATCAACTTTGGCTTGTGGAAGTGCAAATCAAGAATGTGTTGATATAAAATGGGTTACACAAGTGCAAGTTAAGCGTAGATGGTGTTCTAGTGCAGTTCCGAAGTGATTTCAGCAGAGGTTTAAAAAGAAGAGTCTTCGAGCAGAAGATAGGTTGCTGGACATAAGAGCAGTCTAGGCACATGAAAGAAAAAAGAATAGGTTCGTCAAAGGGCACTAGATCGGAGTGTCTTTCTCGTCAGAGAAGACAGTGACTTCCTTTGAAGAAGACGAAATTCATTATGTGGTATATCCGTTTTACCAAGATAGAGGATGTGATGTTAGCGGTTCCATAAGTTTGCACACATACATTGACTTGGTGGTTATACAAGGTATGTGGTAGAAGTTGTGTCGATGATTGAAGGACTTTTAGGTGAGCCAAGTAGGTGGAAGTTGCACCATGAATATTGACATTTGACAAAAAAAAAAAAAAGAAAATCATAGGAGGTGGTATTCCAAGTGGTCTACTTTCATGGTGGAGTAAGTTATTGTCCTCTTACTTGAGAATTATGATTGTCGGTGGACAATGGATGTTGCAGAAGCTGCAGAATCTTCAAATATCTTGCTAAGGTGGAATTTGTTGGGTTTTTGGCAAAATATAAGAAGTACAATTTGTCCCACATCAGTTAAATTGAAGAATGGGGATGTGATCTAAGCCTATAGAAGGGGCACATGCCTCTAGTTTCAAGTCGTCCTAGTTATAAGCACTTTAAGCTTAATGTGCTAACTTTAGTTAAATTCTTTTTGTATTCTCTAGTTTAAGAGAGGAAAAAAGGTGTGAGTACTCAAAGGCTTTGAGAGAGCGCTATTGTAATTGAGATCAATTTCTGGTGGGTCGTGATTTTTCTCGGAGTTGGGAGCAATGATAGGGAGAAGCAGTGTTTATAATCTCAATTTTAAAAAACAAATAATTATCATACATGACCTTAGTTTTCGTTTCAGATGATTAAGTTTCTAAACGTGACTTCTATGTATTAGATTTTTTTTGTCATCTATTTTTTAAGAATATTTTCAAAAATCAAAGTCTAGCTTTGAAAATTTAAAACTGTAGTTCAAAAAAAATTCTAATGTCGAGTTAGAAAATTGTCAAAGTTATAAGTCTATTACTTTAGTTATAGAAGTCTATCATTGATATTATATTATTGTGGATAGAATTCAGTCTACATTGAATTATATCATATCTATTACAAGTAAACTTTTATTATTGATTAGCTTAGTTCAATCATAGATTTATATTGTAATTAGAAATATATTTGGTTTGTAAAATATCTATTATATTCCTCTCACCGATAAACTTTGCATTATTGATAGAATTCTGCATGCATAAAATTCTCACAGATAGATTTCTATTATTTATAATTTAATTGAATATAGACTTGTATTGTTGTTAGAAGTAGAATATATAATTGTATTTACACTGATAGATTTGTATTGTTGATATATATATATATATATATATATATATATATATATATCGATTTATTGGTAACTACTACTGATAGATTTCTGTCCCTTATAGAATTCAATTTACGATGTCAATGACTATTACTATAACAATAGTAATGAAAAAGAAAATTCATAATAGGATTCTTTTAGCATTAAAAATGGTTACCGATAGATTTCTTAGTCTGATAGTCTATCCACTGTAGACTTCTCATGGTGATAGTTTAGTAGTCTTAGAAATATATTGACGATAGTTTTAGCTTAAATTTCAAAAATTATTTATCTCATGGTGAAAATTTTATTTATTTATTTATTTTTTGCAAAGGTATTGTAGTTAAGGTGTGAGGTAGGGAGATCGAACCTCAGTCCTCGAAGTCGATAGTATAAACATTATGTCAATTGAGTTATGCTCTTGTTGGCCGTGGTTCAAAATTTACCCTTAACTTTGATAATCTACATTAATTTTCATCATGAATGAATTTCAAATTTTATCACATAAGACCTTTGACTTAGACAAGCGTTATAACTTCTACTCTATTTAGTTTTTACCAATATCAGTAAAATTAAGTTTGGCACAAAAAATAATGATTTTTTTAGTTCAACAATATAAGGTCTATTTGGGCCAAGAGTGTAGTGGGGAGGAGTGGACTATTATGTTGGGGCTCGAACTATTTTTAGTTGGAGTTCCAATATTATCTTCAAAATTAACCCTAGGGAACACTGTTTCCAACTCCACGATTTCTACCGTTTCACTATTTGCACAACTCCACGATTTCTGTCGTTTCACTATTTGCAACATCTTCTCTCTTCTCCCTTCTGGTTTCGTGTTTCTTCATCTCCATCAGTTCCATCGCCGTCGAAACCAGATATGGATCCTTAGACCTATAGATCTAGCTGAAGGATCTATATATCTACATTTATGGTGGTACTCTTCTTGCATGTTTTTCTCTAGACCCTTCACAGATCTATAGATTTATAGATCTGGATTTGTGTCTTTTCCTCTTGCCGCTCCAAACCTTTAATTCCTTTTTCTACTTTACTCGATCTTCTCACTCTGTCAAAACAGACCCTAATTTATTTGGTTGAGGGAGGATTGTGCTTGGTGGGGGTAGAGGTTATTGTTTGGAGAGTGGTAGGGTGTGAAGGACGAGTTCTGGAGCTTGGTAGGGGGGAGGTCGAAGGTAATCTTCTTTTTCCCTTTCCCAGCCAATGATGAGGTCCTTTTTCTACCTTTTTTTTTTTTTTTTTTTTTTTTTTTTTTTTTTTAGCTCAAAATTTTGTAAACTATGCTCTATATTTGTCCACTGTTGTCCATTATTTCGTTTCATGTTCATTGTTTTGCTCCAAATTGTTTTGGTTCAAAATTATGCTCTGAATTTTGTTTCATGTTCATTGTTTTGCTATTATCGTCATTGTTTGTTCATTATTTGTCCATTTTCTAAATTATAAAAAAATGGAGAGATGCATTCTGGGCTGCTGGGTATTCTTAGGTTGATTCTATAGGGTATTTGATGGATTTTGGTAATTTCGATTAGGTTATTTGATGAATTTTTGTAATTTTGATTAGGTTATTTTCACTATGTTGTTTATAGTGTATTTGATGAATTTTGGTAATTTTGATTAGGTTATTTTCATTATACTGATGAAGAAGGATGGATTTTCTTTGTGTAGTTTATAGTGTATTTGATGAATTTTGGTAATTTTGATTAGGTTATTTTCATTATACTGATGAAGAAGGATGGATTTTCTTTGTGTAGTGTCTATTGTTTGTCCATTTTGGTCACTATCTGTCAATTGTTTATGAATTTTGGCCTTTGTTTGTCCATTGGTTGGCAATTTTCGTAAATTTTGGTACCTGTTTGTCGGTTGTTTGTCCATTGCTTGTACATTTTGTAACTTTTGGCCTCCGTTTGACCATTGTTTGTTGTATATTAATTGATAGTATAATTAGGTACTGTTTACTATATTCATCATTAGCATAACCCCTGTTTTTAGTATGGTTTTGTATTGTGATTGACAATGGTTGTTAGGTATTGTTTATTGTATTCATCATTTCCATATCCCTTTTATTAGGATGGATTATTGTATATTTATTGACAGTGGTTGATAGTTACTCTTTATTGGGTAGGTTTTTGTCAAAACCATTTACTTTTATTTATATATGGATCTCACTTAAAAAATTTCATGGGCCAATAGTTCACACAACTATACATATGTGTCTCACTTCACTTCAACTTTAGACCAAGCCCATTCCATCTACTTGCTTAATACAATTGGTATGTCATTTCTCTTGTCTCCAATATTTTCTTATCCTGTGTTTTATATCAAAATACCATGAACTGCTTTGCATCTTTTGGTTTCTATTGTCTCTATTGTTTGTCTCTAATTTTCAATTCTTCTTCCTTGAATGAAATAATTTACCATTGTTTGTCTCTGATTTAAAATCAATTGTTGATCGTTCTATCTACATTGTTGATTTCTCATTTATTGTTATTCATGATATTATTTGAAATTCAAGTTTCAATTAATGAATTTCATAACTCTGAGGTTGGACCCTATTCCATTCATTTTTTTTTTTATTTTTATTTTTTTTGCATTTTATAATTATGGTCTCACTTGCCTTCAACTATAAGGACAAATACATTCCATCTACTTCATAAATCCAAACAGTATGTCTTCTGCCACTTTATCCAACATTTTTTTAATTAGTGGGTGCTGACTAGTGCCTCCTGTTATAAATTCTTTTGTATAGTACTAATGTTCTTTATTGTAACTTGTTTTATGGTTGGTCTTATTACGAATCAGTCGCATCAAACATTGTTTACCAACTTTCTCTTGATAAGGTGATAACTATCTGTCATTATTATGGTTTATGTAATTCATTTCATGATTTAGGTTACACATTTTTCTTTATCTTGTATTTGTTGCTAATCATTACTTTTTGTATGCTCTTGTCAGGGTGGACTATTAGCATCCCCGAGCATTACGTGAGATTCATTAACATGAATCCATAGTAATTTGGGAGAATATTCATATATTCTTAATTATGTTGTTTGTATGATGAAAATGGTAATATATGTTTGTTTCGTATTTATAGCGGTTTGGAAGAATTTATATTTTAATGACGGTTTTATAAATCTTGTTTATGTTTGAATGAATAACATTACTTTATACTTGTTGCTATATTTGGATGATTGACAATAATAATATTTTTTTAAAAAAAAGTAATATGAAAAATCAGATTGTTGTATTATTTACTAAGAACAAATAATATGAAAAAAAAGATAAAAAAATTAACATGAAAAAAAGAGAAAAAACAGTTTGCTATGGACAAAAATCACTTTTTTAACTCTTAAAAAAACAGTGTTGTTAACATGAAAAAAAGAAAAAAAGAAAAAAAAAAGGGATAACCAGTGTTGTTTAATTCGCTTCTAGAATAACATGAAAAAAGAAGAAGATAAAAAACAGTTTTTTAAGAAAAGAGTCCCAATCAATAGTGTATTTGCTATGAACAAAAATCAGTTTTTTAAGTCTAAAAAAAAGTTTTGTTAATATGAAAAAAAGAAGAAAAAAAAGAGGATAACCATTGTTGTTTAATTCGCTTTTAGAATAACATGAAAAAAAAAGAATTAAAAAAAATAGTTTTTTAAGAAAAGAGTTCCCAATCAATAGTGTTAAAAAAAACAGTTTTTTAAGAAAAGAGTTCCCAATCAATAGTGTTAAAAAAAACAGTTTGCTATGGACAAAGAAGGACGATAAAAATAAGTTTTTTAAGTCTAAAAAAACACTTAAAAACAGTTTGCTGGACCCAAAAGAACATAAAAACATAGACTTGAAAAATAATTTGTTTTATATGGCATTAAAAAAGAACATAAAAAAAAAAAAAATCAGTTTTTAAAGAAAAGATTCCCAACCAATAGCGTAATAAAATAGCAATTTCATATGGAATAAAAAAAAAACTTAAAAAATCAATTTCGTAAGTTTCACTTATTTACTATGGAATAAAAAGTAATTAAAAAATCAGTTTGATGGACTTAAATTAGAATATAGAAACGGAGACTTAAAAAAACAAGGTTGTTTAATATGACATTAAAAAAGAACACAAAAAGTCAATTTGTTGGATTTGTTTTCATAAATATAGTACCAATCGATAGTGTATTTGTTTTTAAAATAACGTAAAAAAAGAACATAAAAATTGATATTGTAATTATTTTATGTTCTAAAATTTTTCTTTCAAGACCAGTTCCAATATTTTGAGTATATAATGGACCTAACAGACCTAGTTACGATACTAACAACATTCATAACTTCACAACGTCAGCTACTTTTAACACTAGAGTTATTACTGAATGACCATAGGAGGATAGAAAATACATTACACGATAGTAGACATCGTATTAGAACAGTTAACATACTTTCGACTCATTCATGAGTCCGACTTATGTTGTCGTCAAAGTACAAGAATGGATAGAAGATGTTTTGCCATTCTATGTTATTTACTTAAGACGACTGGCGGATTAGTCAAAACTGAAGTTATAGATGTAGAGAAGATGGTTGTCATGTTCTTACATCTCTTAGCCCACGACGTTAAGAACCAGATAGTTCAAAAAGAATTTGAACGGTCTGGTGAGATTGTTTATAAACATTTCAACACCGTTTTATTAATGATGTTACGATTACACGACGTGTTATTAAAAAAAACCTTTGCCGATCAAAAATTCGTATATAGATCAGAGATGGAAATGGTTTGAAGTATAGTTCAACTACACCAACATTAGTTCGACATGACTTATTTGTTAGGTGAACGTATGCACATGGATATTTCTTATTTTGTTTCACCGCAGAATTATCTGGGTGCGTTAGATGACACGTACATCAAGGTAAATATCATTGCAATTGATTGCCAAAGATATAGGACGAGGAAGAGTTAAATTGCAACAAATGTACTTGGTGTTTACGATACAAATGGCGACTTCGTATTTGTCTTATCAGGTTGGAAGAATCCGCAGCGATTCTCGAGTTCTCAGAGACGCAATATCTATTGAGATTGGTGTCCTAATTCTTTCGGAGTCTCGTAGTTTGTAAACTTTGTACAAATTGTTAATTAATAAAATAAGAGTTATTTTATTTGCATTTACTCATATCCTATAAACAAAGATCCGTGGTCATTATATGTAAACTTAAGCATGTATATGAGATATACAAGTAGATCATGCCTTAAGTAATAACCTAAAAGGTCCGTAGTATAAGGATTAAGGAGGGATTACTTATCCTGGTGACACTACGGACACGACCCGTTTTGTAGAGGTTTACATGTGTTGTGAACTACTATAGATGGTTTGATCCTGACCATTCATGTGGAGACATGCGAGTGGAGGTGTCCTATACAAAGAATTTCTATAAGACCGGACCACGAGATGATTCATCTCTTTATATAACGTCGTTGATAATTGAGACTTACATCTCACTTAAACGACCATAGGTGACATGACCGTAATTCTAATTGTTTTAGGAACTCCTGCCTATGAGGGCGGTCCTTTGATTAGTATGGGTGAGAGTAGCCAGATTGCCAACTCAACAAGCCTACCTTTTCGAGGATTTGTTTGATTGGGGTGCTGGAAACTCAGTTACACAAGATGGAATTCACTTCTTCCCCACAGCAGGGGTAAGTAGATAGATTGATCCTTTAAGATTGATTCTGGGTCTTGAACATGGTAAATTGGTCCAGTTATTCTTACGAGCGATCTGTGAAGGGTTATCGCACTGTTGATTGGTTGATATGGACACAGAAATATATCTGTAGTGAGAAGAGTGCAGCTGCCAGTCTTTAGTGGAGTGTCCGATAGTTAACGGATGGTGGATCTCATGACTAAAGAGTTTAGTTATCTATTCACATACCGTTGGAACTTCAAGCTTTAGATTCATAAGGTCCCCTTGGTAGCTCAATGGATTCAAGTTGAGAATCAGTTCTTGGGGTTAGTTTAAAGTGTTCAAATTAACAAGAGGAAATTCAATTATATTTGATATAATTGGAGTGATGTATGAGATACATCAAGTGGAGGATTAATGTAAATATGATTTACATTAAGTACCATAAAATAGAAAAAGAACTATGGTTTATATGTTTCATGAGATGAAATATTTAAACTATAGGTTATAAATATAATATTGTAAGTTGGTTATCATATTTATTTATAATATATTAATTATTTGATAATTAAATTATTTTTCTCTAATAACCGATTGAGCAGGAAGTTATCGGTGGTTTTATGGTAACCGTGAGATAAAAGGAAAAATATTTTCCTAAATTTAGAGAGTTGCCTCATTCAGAAAGTTACTCACGAATAAGCTATCAAGTGAAAGAGTTTCACTAAGCGATAGCAGGTAGAGACTAAACGATCGTGGAGCTTTGACTATACGATAGTTCATCAGCTGATCGTAGCTAAACGATCGAGTGGCTAAGTCTATACGATAGGCTGCCATTTACTAAACGATCGAGCACATCGTCTATATGATAGACAACATCAAATCTCCCACTTGTTGATCGTCTACACGATCATTGTCCTCTAGTCTCTTCCTCAAGTCAAGATCATACCGAGCCCACAACTCCTGGATTCTCACATCGAGAATACCAAAGTAACCATTATGGTGGTGTTCTGATTCAGTTCGTTGGGTTCGAGGAGCCGTTCGTTGTGTTCGTGCTAGTAATCGTGTTATTCCAGTCATTGTATTCGAGAGTTGCTGTTCTTGGATGCGTTAGAGATTGATCAAGGGAGTTTGAAGAATGGTTCTTCAAAGGTACGCATACTCTATCCCTTGAATTCTACCGTTTAGCATGTTGTAATTTCATTTTGTGCATAACCTGTTAGTTTTCGTTTATAGACTCTAATGGTTTAAATGTTAAATTCGAATGGAATTTGGAACAATCCTTCCGTTGCTCATGAAAATCCTCGTGTTTGATTTTCTTCAATTAGTATCAGAGTCAGGTTGTTCTGATATTCCAAATTTCATTGATGTTTTGAACTTCTTTTATAGTCGTGGTGAGTTTTAAGGTTTTTGCATTACGTTTAAAAGTTAAATGCGTTTGTGAATGTTTACAGGTTAATTGCCTCTATTTAAAGCTTTCTTTTCGATTATAAAGTGTTAATTTGTAAGGGCCCCTGTGTTTTTGGGCATAATTAACAAGCAATGGAGTCTGTAATTCAAAGTGTTTGAGTTTGTTGAGTCCTTCGTGATGAAGTTTCAAAGCATGGAGGTGTGGTTCTCATCGAGGAAGAAGACCAAAGGTTGGTCATATCGTGTAGCCTAAGGTAAACGATAGTTGAGTTTTTACTAAATAATCGTGTAGAAATGTTCTGCTTGATCGTGTAGTATTTACTAAACGAATGTTAAATGACGGGGTAAAGCGTTTACTTTATCACGTAGTATTGGTTGCTCGAATGCATGGATGTTGGAGGTAAACGATCGTATAGAGCATTTGATGCTCATCATTTAATAAAAGGCGCACGTACTAAATGATCGTGTAGTTAGCATGCTTCATTGCATAGTCACTGACTACACGATCACCCAGTATACGATACCTTGGCGCTTGCTCAGCGATCATTTAGATAATTGTGCTTCACTGCATCGTTGTCGTTTAAAGCTTGTGTTACATTTGCACGTTGCACGATCACGTGCCTTTATGCTTCATCGCATAGTCAAAAGTACACGATCGTTGCTAAACGATCGTTTAAGCTCAGGAAGCGTCGGTAAACGATTAAGTAAAGCGTTTACTCTATCATGTAGGCGATCACATGGAGTTGGTACACGATCAAGGAGACACATTTCTTCACCCGGATGGCTCAAGACCCGGTTCCCCTATTTGAACCGGAGACTCATTGCTATTTGTAATAGTTATCTTTGGTTTTTTAAGGATTTGAGGCTAATTATCCCGGTTCATCAACTTTTATTTAATGTATATGGGATGTATGTTGGTTTATATGCCATAGTGTATGACATATAGATTTGAAACCTACCTTAGGTTAGGCAATTATTCATGCATCATATATTATAAGTGTTATAATATAGTCTTTGGCTTGATGAAATTACAAGAGAGCATGCGCATGCATCATGAAATATAAGAGTTATATTTATGCATGTAGTAAACATATTGATGCATCATCTTTATATTATAAGAGTTATAGTATAAAGGTGTATGGAAGCATGTATGCTTGGTTCGTTGCTTTGTTATATAAGTGTTATATAAAAGTAACAATGAATGAACAATGCATGGAGCATGACACTTAGGCTAATTTATAAGCGTTATGAATGCCTTGTATGTGTAGTTTCGCATTGTGTTGGTTTTAGTTGTTTCCTATTATAAGCGTCATAATGGAATTTAGAACTAAAATCGAAAAGAAAGAGTTGCATGCGAACTTAGGTGAACTCATGTTTTAAAAGGGTTTTAAAATTGGATTGAGATAGACCTAAGTTCAAGGTTCTAATGCGATTAGATACCTAAGTTTGATCTTTAAATCAGTTTAATAGGATTAAATTGATTGGCATAAAAGATTAAAATTGTATTAAATCTATCTATAAAGAACCTTTTGTCTAAGGCGGGTTCTGCCTAGGTTGGGATACTTAAGCTAACAGAAATGGAACTCTAGAGCCTAAAATGACGGGTCACACTTATGGGAAATTGTTAAGCAAGTTAATGATTTCTTGACCAAATCAATGATGGCTAGTCATTATAGGAGCAAAAGTTGTTCTAGTATTAATAGCTGGTTGAGAATGTCTCAATTCAGATGAGGGATAAATTGACCACCCTTCGGCGACTTTTGTCCTAAACCTTTGGAACGTTATTATGAAACTAGATGTCACACGGGATTCATTTCAGTTTTGCTAAACTGTATTGGATGTTGTTTTTTCAACGAGTATTTGCTAAAACCTAATGTAGGTCAATGTGTTTGTTTTTTCAGCAACATATTTGATTTTTCGTTAGTTGCCTCTAATTTGATTGATTACATACATTGGAAAGAGTCCGTTAAAATAAATTTCGTGGTAAACGACCTTAAGTTTATCATGGTTGAGGAGTGTCCTCAAGTCTCAACCCTTGCTACAACGCGAAATGTTTGTAATGCATATGAGGTGTGGATGAAGGCTAATTCATTGGCCCGACTTCACATTTTGTCTAGCATACTTGATGTATTGGCCAAAAGGGATGAGAACATGATCATTGCACATAAGATCATGAACTTGTTGCAAGAATTGTTTGAACATCAGTTCTTACTTTTTGAGCACAAAGGGATGGATGATAAAGAAACCAGTAGTGTCAGTTCCCAAAATAACCTCCAGTTAGAGAAAGCAAGTGTTGCTGACTCTGATGAAGTTCATCGACGAGAAGTGTTCTCTGAAGTGAAACTTGGAGCTTATTTAGGTTATGATATTGATCCCACTACTCTCCAAAAGAGGAGGAAGTCTAAAGACAATAAATGTGATTTATTTGTCTTGGAGACGTGTTTGGTAGAGAATGATTATTCTGTCTGGATCCTTGATTTGGGTGCTACTAATCACGTTAGTTCTTCTTACCAAGGATTTAGTTCTTGGCAAACATTGCCACTGGGAGAGTTGACTCTTCGAGTCGGTACTCGTAAGGTTGTTTCAGCTATTGCTGTAGGCAAGCTTAAGTTATTTTTGGACAAGAAACATTATCTGTTACTGGATAATGTTTTTGTAGTTTCTCATATAAAGAGAAACTTAATCTCGGTTTCTCGTCTCATTGAACAACATTATACCGTCTCCTTTTTTGAGAGTAAAGTGTTTATTTTCAAGAATGGTATGGATATTTGTTTTGGTTCAATAGAAAATAACTTGTATGTACTAAGGTTATTAGTCATAAAAGCCTTGCTTAATACTGAAATGTTTAGTACATCGACAATTGCAAAAAGACCAAAGGTTTCTCCTAAAGAAAACACCCATCTTTGGCATCTACGATTAGATCACATCAACCTCAATAGGATTGAGAAGTTGGTGAAATGTGGACTTATAAAGAGTTTAGAAGAAAACTCATTGTCGGTATGTGAATCATGCCTTGAAGGCAAGATGACCAAACGACTTTTTACTAGAAAATGTTATAGAGCCAAGGAAACCTTGAAGCTTATACATTCAGACCTTTATGGTCCAATGAGTGTTAGAGCTCGAGATGGGTATTAATATTTCATCTCTTTCATAGATGACTATTCAAGATACGGGTATCTTTACCTGATGCAATGTAAGTCTGAAGCTCTTGATAAGTTCAAGGAGTATAAGGCTGAAGTTGAAAACTTGTTAGGTAAGAAAATAAAAACACTACGATCTGATCATGGTGGAGAGTATATGGACTTCGAATTCCAGAAATATATGATAGAACATGGAATTACGTCCCAACTCTCGATCCCAGGTACACCTCAGCAGAATGGTGTATCAGAAAGAAGAAATAGAACCTTTTTGGATATGGTTCGATCTATGATGAGTTATGCTCATCTTCCATACTCGTTTTGGGGATTTCCAATGGAGACTGCATGTTACATTTTGAACAACGTTCCCTCGAAAAGTGTTTCTGAAACACCTTTTGAGCTGTGGAGAGGCTGTAAAGGTAGTTTACGCTACTTCAGGATTTGGGGGTGTCCCAGCCATGTGCTTGTGGCTAACCCAAAGAAGTTGGAACCACGTTCGAAAGTTTGCCTCTTTGTAGGCTACCCCAAGGAAACGAGGGGTGGATACTTCTACGATTCGAGTGAGAACAAAGTGTTTGTGTCGACAAACGCTATTTTCTTGGAGGAAGACCACATCAGGGATCATAAACCACGAAGTAAGCTTGTTTTACACGAGATTTCTAATGAAACTGTTGAGGGTTCAACAAGAGTTGTTGAATAAACCGATAGATCAACAAGAGTTGTTGATGTCGGTTCATCTAGTCAACCATCTCAAGAGTTGAGACTGCCTCGACGTAGTGGGAGGGTTATAAACCCACCATATCGCTACATAGGTTTGGCTAAAGCCCAGAAATGGAGGATATTGACAAAGATGAGTGGATCAAAGCCATGAACCAGGAAATGAACTCTATGTACTTCAATAATGTCTGCGAACTTGTGGATCAACCTGATGGGGTAAAATCTATAGGGTGTAAGTGGATCTACAAGAGAAAACAAGGTGTAGATGGAAATGTGCAGACCTTTAAGGCTAGACTCGTGGTAAAGGGTTATACCCAGGTCGAGAGAGTGGATTATGAGGAAACTTTCTCACCTGTTGTCATGTTGAAGTCTATCAGGATACTCCTGTCCATAGCCACATTTTATGATTATAAGATATGAAAAATGGATGTCAAGATTGCCTTTCTGAATGGTAATCTTGAGGAGACCATCTACATGGCTCAACTAGAGGGATTCATTGTTCCAGATCAAGAGCAAAAAGTTTGTAAACTTAATAGGTCCATTTATGGGCTGAAACAAGCGTCTAGATGGAACATTAGATTTGATAGTGTGATCAAATCGTTTGGCTTTGATTAAAACGTTGATGAGCCTTGTGTTTACAAGAAGATCATTAATACCTCAGTAGCTTTCCTGGTACTATATGTGGATGATATCCTACTCATTAGCAATGATGTAGGTTTTCTGACTGACATTAAAAAATGGCTAGCCGTCCATTTTCAAGTGAAATATTTGGGAGAGGCGCTGTGTGTTCTAGGGATCCAGATCATTCAGGATTGTAAGAACAAGAGGTTGGCATTGTCTTAGGCATCGTACATTGATAAAATATTGATTAGGTATAAGATGCAAAATTCTAAGAGGGGTTTGTTACCCTTTCGACATAGAATTGTTTTGTCTAAGGATCAATGTCCTAAGACACCTCATGTGGTTGAGGAAATGAGACGGATTCCCTATGCTTTGGCTGTTGGAAGCTTAATGTATGCAATGTTATGTACTAGACCTGATATTTGCTATGCAGTAGGGATTGTCGGTTGTTGTCAATCCAATCCAGGATTAGATCACTGGGCAACGGTCAAGACGATTCTCAAGTATCTTCATAGAACGAGGGACTACATGCTCGTGTATGGAGATAAGGATTTGATCCTTATAAGATACACAGACTCTGACTTTTAGACTAATAAAGATTCTTGAAAATCGACATCAGGGTCAGTGTTCACTCTGAATGGAGGGGTTGTAGTTTGGCGAAGCATCAAGCAAGGATGCATCGTGGACTCTACTATGGAAGTCGAATATGTAGTCGCTTGTGAAGCTACTAAAGGGGTTGTTTAGCTTAGGAAGTTTCTTATAGATTTGGAAGTTGTTCCAAATATGTCTTTGTCGATCACTCTCTATTTTGAGAACAACGGGGCTGTGGAAAATTCAAAGGAACCTCGAATTCATCGTAGAGTTAAGCATATAGAACGAAAATATCATTTGATTAGGGAGATTGTGCATCGCGGTGATGTGATAGTCATGAAGATCGCGTCGGAGCACAACATTGCTGATCTGTTTACAAAGGCTCTCACGGTTAAAGTGTTCAAGGGTCATCTGGAGAGTCTAGGTTTACGGGACATGCAGTATCTTGTCTAGAAAAAGTGGGAGATGATACTGGGGTATAGAGTATACCCTAGTTTATTATATATTGTACTTGATTTTCCATGTATTGTACATTAATCTCCCAAGGTAATAGGACAAGTGGGAGATTGTTGGGATTAGTGTTCTAATTCTTCCGGAGTCTCATAGTTTGTAAACTTGGTCTAGATTGTTAATTAATAAAATAAGAGTTATTTTATTTGTATTTACTCATATCCAATAAATAAAGATATGTGGTTATTGTATGTAAACTTAAGCATCTATATGAGATATACAAGTGGATCATGCCTTAAGTAATAACCTAAAAAGTCTGTAGTGTAAGGATTAAAGAGGGATACCTTATCCTAGTGACACTACGGATACAGCCACTTTGTAGAGGTTTACAAGTGTTGTGAACTACTATAGATGGTCTGATCCTAACCATTCATATAGAGACATGCAGCGGGGGTGTCCTATACAAAGAGTTTGTATAATACCGAACCATGAGTACTTGGCATAACTACAATGTATGATGGCTGAAAAGTTGCCCAACTGTAATATCTAAGGATCACTGACTATAGATTGTCGAGTCAAATCTCTGAAAATAAACTTACCAAGCGATCACAGAAATGAGAGGACCGACTTGTAGTGCATTTCGCTGGAATGAGGAATTTCAATGCATTGCTCTGAGTTATTCGATAGATGGGTGAAGGTGTAATTTTTTCAAAATTTATTTACGAATATTGATAACCTAATCATAACATCCACTTTACCCTTCATGCAGAGTCATCCTGCAGCAAAGAGACTTCTACACAACTTGTTTCCATACTATGATGATCTGGCCTACATCTTCGATAAGGATCAGGCTATGGGAGGACGATCAGAGACCTTTGCGGACTTCGTGTCTAACGTATCAAACCATATGAATGATGGTGTTCCTATTCATGAATCATAGGATTCGAAAATCCCCACGATGTGTAGTCAGAGAATGGACATATCACAGGATGACATGCCTGGAATACGTACTGGTCGAAGTACTGAAGGAGAAAATTCTTCGAGAGGAAGTAAGAGGAAGTGAAGTGGGAATCAATTTGAAATGACATAGATTGTTAGGAATGCAATGGAGTTCGCAAATGACCTATTCAAGGCGATTGCAGAATGGCCGAAAGAGAAGCGTGCAACTAAGGTCGAATTGCGTGTGGAAGTCGTAAACCAACTCTAAGATATTGCTTAATTTCATAACTAACAGAGGGTGAAGCTTATGCAAATCCTATTATGTAGTGTGCAAGATATAGAGCCTTTTATCTATTCCCATTGGACTATTGCAACTTCCTCCTTCAAGAAAATGTTTGATCAACCTGTGTTTTGGACTGCTTTTCAATCATGAACAATGATTACTTTATTTCAATTATGCATTTGAGTTTGTAGTAGATTTGGTATGAAGTCTTCTTGGTCATATTTTAATCATACAATCATGAGTTAATTATTGTCTTACATTTTTTTGTACCTCCAAAAAATAGAGCTTTATATATGAAATACATGAATTGCATCCGAAAGTAATGTGCTTTTTTTTTTTTTTTGCCATGTTAATCAAGGTACCTCCCAAAATAACAAAAAAATGGTGGCTAGCTTTTAACATAAATTAAAATCAAATTAATTTTGTATAGATTGATAAAACATATAGTTTTAATTAAAATTTCAAAATATGATATTTCATATACATAATTATTATTATTATAAAAGATGGTAGTAGAAAAAATTACACACGGTCTAAAATAATCTACATTCAAATTACAGACTGTTATAACTCAGACTATAATAACCTGCACTCCAAACACAGACTATTATAACACAGACTACAATACTCTGCACCCCAAATAAAAACTATTATAACACAGACTACATTACTCCGCACCTCAAATACAGACTACTATAAACCAGACTATAATAGTCTACACCTCAAACACAAACTATAATAACACATAGTTTATTAAAACCCACATAATATAATAACCTATTATGCGCCCCAAATATCTCCATAGAGATTTTATGCTAAGTGGACTATGTTTATATTGATACCACAAAAAGTAAGTTTGATCCATGCACAAAATTGACCATCGAATAATTTTACTAAAACTCTCAAATTTTCAAACGAATTCTACACTAACATCATTTTCCTATAAAGTTCCATCAATTTTGTACGATACATGTTTTTTAATTTATTGAACACACATTTAAATACGTTTTCTAATAAATTATTGAATGAAAAGTTAAAAGTAATTTAAAATTGCAATACTTTTCAAAGTTTAAAGTAAATATTGCATACACTTATCTAAGTTTAAAGTATAACAATTTCATATCATTGGAAGTTTGGAATAAAAACTAATGCCTCATCTAAGTAAATGTTATTTTTTTTTTTTAGTATAACCAAATGTGAAATTTGATTTAGAAACAAAAACATTGTGACTATTGTTTTTGTTGTTGTCTGAAACATTTAAAGGTTTTTTTTTTTTTTTTAAGACAGGACTATTTGATTAAAAATAATTTCAAATAATTTACCATGTTAAAAAAATTATATTTCGAAAAAAAGGGGTTCTTTAACCATATTTATAAATAATACCTTTTCAAAGAGTTTCAAAAATGAGTCTTTGTTCGTTTTTTATCTTTAAAATTTTAAATTCTTATTTAACTTTTTAATGTTTTTAGAAAAACATTAAAGATTTTTGCCAAGTGGTCAAAATAGTTTTTAAAACCCACTTGACTTGAAAAGGGAAAAAATCCCCTGACTAGATAATTTTTAAGTTGATTTAGACATTTTGTTGTTAAAGATAGATATGGTTTAATTTCTATGATTTTATGGTTTTGTTAGTTAATTAGATGTGATTTATTACTTGATTTATAGAGAACATTTCATAATTAGTTTTAAAAAGATATTAATTTCACCATTTATTCAAATGTAAAACTTATTTATTTATTATTATTATTTTTTTAACAATATATGGAGTGAGTGAATCAAACGCTTCAAATCTCTCACTTTGAGATTGATGGTACAGGCATTATGTCAACTGAATTGGGCTCATTTTCGTAAACGTAAAACTTTTTATTAGAGAAAAATGAAAGTTTGTTGAGTATAAGAATAAAAATGAAGAATTTGGTTAGGAAAAGAAAAAGAAAAGGAAAATGGGTATGGAAAATAATACCTGAGAAGAGGAGAAAAAAGAGTGTTAAAATGCAAAAGAAAGCCAAACAAAGCTTCATGTCTCTCCAAGTTTTGCACAATGAAACAATAATATGTAATAGTAAGCATTTAAATCTGAATGAGAGTGGAAGAAGAGGAAAATTTCACAAAATGACTCAAAAACCAAAAACTTTTCTACCAGTGACCTCTTCCTAAAAACTTTCTACCACTGACCTTTTGCCCATGTGAAATTCCAAAATTATCCCCAATTTCAAAAAGCCTTCAAACCAAAGTTTTCCATCTTCTTCTTTCAACCATTTCTTAAGCATTCAATATGTATTCTGAAGGAAATCAGAACATGAGGATTTCGGAAACAACAGGCTATATGCAAAATCGAAATTAGAGCATGCTTTACTACACGATCAAGGAAAAGAATCATACCTTTGAAGACTCATCTTCAGTGCCCTTGATCACAAACGCTCGTTCACAGCAACACGACAATACACAAACGCTTGAACTTTACGAACTCTACACTGCACGATCACAGCGAACTCGAACACCGCGATCTCCAAGTCACGAACACCCCGAACACCACGAACAGCCTCCACAGAACCTCGACTATGTCGAGTTGAGTATGACACCACCAAAATGTTTACCTTGGTATTCTCGGTGAGAGAATCCAGAGTGTGGACTCTGTGTGGACTTGGTTAGAGGATGAGACCGGAGGAGAACAATTGTGTAAACGATTGAGCAAGTGGGAGATGTCAAAGCCTATCGTAAAGGACGATGCCCAATCGTTTAACAAAAGTTATGCAATTGTTTAGCTCATCGGTCAGCTGAGAGTCTATCGTATAGAAACTCTCTATGATCATCTAGTCTCTCCAAGCTGTCGTTTAGTAAATCTAATTTACTTGACAGACTATTCGTGAGTAATTTCCGAGAGTGAAAATCTCAATACAACATAACTAAATTTAGGAAAATATTTTTCTTTTTATCTCACGGTTACCATGAAACTACCAATAACCTCCCACTCAATTGGTTATTAGAGAAAAAGAGATAATTATCCAATAATTAATATTATTATAAATATAAATGATTACCAACTTACCATACTATATTTATAACCTATAGTTTTAAAATTTCATCTTATGAAACATATAAACCATAACTCTTTTTCTATTCCATGGTCCTTAATATAGATCTCATTTACATTAATCCTCCACTTGATGTATCTCATACACCACACCGATCATATCATATATAATCGAATTACCTCTTGTCAATTTGAACATTTCAAATCAACACCAAGAACTGATCCTTAGCTTGAATTGTAACAACCCAAATTTGTACGCATACACTACAGAAAATTAAATATCAAATGTTATGCAGGACGGAATTTTATTTAAAGGGGTGGTAAATATAATATCCTAACCCTAATTTAGAAAGTAGGAAAACAAATAAAATATATAATTAAGAATGAAAAATATATAAGTTTAATAGGAAAATCGGGTGGAAATTTAGAATTGGAAAAAAATAAGAAATTTATTAATTATCCAAAAATAATGAATAAGGGGCAGAATCAGGGAGGATTAATTGGAAGTTGGACGCTATCTAATTCGGGAGATAAAGGGCAGTAGATAACTTTTTTTTAGGCACTGCTCATTGAAAGAATTGGATGTGAATTAATTATACGGTTAAAATTTGAAAGAGTTTTTTTTTTTTAAAAAAAAGGGAAGTGGAATCCACGTATCACAAGCGGTAACTAGCAAGATTGGTGGAGAGAAACCTGGAGAAAGCGAGATTGGAGAGAAATAGTGGAGAGAAATATTGGAGAGAAAACTGGGAGAGAGCAAAATTGGAGAGAAAAGATGGAGAGAAAAGATGGAGAGAAAGAAGGAGAGAGCCACACTAGTGAGATTGGAGAGAAAATTGGAGGGAGCGAGAGTGGAGAGAGCGAGATTCTCAGCGAGAAAGTAGGAGAAAGCGAGAGCCACGACAGTAAAACCAGCGAGAGCGAGATTCTCAGCGAGAAAGTGGGAGAGAGCGAGAGCCACGAGAGTAAAACCAGCAAGAGCGAGAGCGAGAGCCACGAGAGCCAAACCAGCGAGAAAATTGGAGAGAGCGAGATTCTGAGAAAAGAGAGAGCGAGATTTGGACAGAAGCATGGATTATGCGTTGAATTTGGCCACGATCTTATAAATTATATATGGAGAACCCTAAAATTGAATACAAACAAAGTTTGAAGACGTAAGGGCAAACGTTAGCAAAAATTAGGTGTCTTATTAAGAGAAATTCTTAAACCTAAGTAATTTTTAAAAAGCCATTTGTAGGATGAGTTGTCACATAGAGAAGAGCTGAAAACGGCTATAAATAGGAGGCTTTGGGCTGGAAGTTAAATTGATTGTCAAACAAAACTCAATAGTAAAAATTGTGTGAAAAGGGTGAAGTAATTCTGTTAGTTAGAAGGAGGAAACGCGAGGAAAGTGCTGCCCAAATTTCCTTCTGGTTTAAGAGGGAAAGCTCTGTTGATTAAACCATAAGGAATAACTAGGATCGCAGTCAAGGTAAGTAGTTTATCTCACCCTCTCTTTAGGTGGTTCATGGTAGTGTACTTTTAATATGTTGCATAATTATGTTATTGTTATGTTGCATTACATGTTTAAAATACGATTATCGACAAGGGACCCCATGCATTATGTTTGTTCACAACAATGAAATAAGATTAAATTTTAATTAGATAAAGGTTATGCTTCTAGGGCTAGCAGGACATGTATGGTTGCACCCCTTTAGACCCAATTCTATGTCAAGATTATGCTAGGGACTAACAGGGTATGTATGGTTGCACCCCTCTAGTTCAATCTTACGTTTATGTTAATGGTTGATGTTGGATGCGACTCTGGCCCTACTGACTGCATGACCCGCTAATCATCAGATGGGTTAGTTTCCGCCTAAGTCCGCATCTTCCTATCAGGGCGGAGAAATTTACGTTAGAAGCATAACCGACCACCACATGTTATTATATTTTTCGATCCCAATCATATGTTTTCAGAACATGTTGCATGTGATTGTGCATTTGGTCACTACCCTATGTGAGAACTACTTACTGGGTATATTATATACTCATCCTATTTTTACAGACTTTATAGGTAAGAACACAACGTAGGTGGCAGAACTAGACATCGCTCAAACGGCCAACCATCAAACTCACTATTATAGGCATATGCATTTTTGTATCACTACGCTAGTGTTTTATGGATCCTAGTGTTTTGTAAAATAAACTTTTTATATAGTTTTCTACCTAATTAATAAAATCTTAGATATGTTCTTTTGAAATTTTTACCAAACTCATCTCATAATAGAAAAGTCTAAGTATGTATGTCGTAACGGTCGGATCATAATATGTAAGGATCCGGTCGTTACATGAATCCATTGAGCTACCAATAGGATCTTATAGACCTATAGCTCGAAGCTCCAACGATACGTGAATAACTGACTAAACTCTTTAGTCACGGGATCCACCATCCATTAACTGTCAGGCACTCTACTAAAGACCGACCGCTGAACTCTCCTTACTACAGATATATTATGTGTCCATCTTAACCAATCAACAGTGCGATAACCCTTCAAAAATCGCTCGTAAGTACAACTCGGCCAATAACCGTTATACCCCTGTAGTTACATCTAACTTCTTAAGTACTACTGATCCCCCTAATGAATATAAGTCATAGTCATACTATGACTGAGTCCTCTCTTCCAAAGAGAAGTTTTGGCCACTATGTTCAAGCCCCGGAATCAGCCCTTAAGGGAGCAATCTATCTACTTACCCCTGCTTCGGGGAAGAAGTGAATTTCATCTTGTGTAATTGAGTTCCCAGCTCCCAAATCAGACAAGTCCCCAAAAAGATAGGCATGTTGAGTTGGCAATCTGGCCACTCGCACCCATACTAATCAAAGGACTGCCCTCAAAGACAGAAGTTCCCAAAACACTCAGGATTGAGGTCATGTCACCTATGGTCATTTAGGTGAGATATAAGTCTCCATTATCAATGGCGTTATATACAGAGGCGAATCATCTCGTGGTCCGGTCCTATACAAACTCTTTGTATAGAACACCCCCACTTGCATGTCTCCACATGAATGGTCAGGATCTACCATCTGTTGTAGTTGACAACACTGGCAAACCTCTACTAAGCGGGCCATATTTGTAGTATTACCAAGATCAGGTATCCTACCTTAATCCCTATACTACTAACCTATTTAGGTTATCACTTAAGGCATAATCCACTTGTATATCTCATATATATGCTTAAGTTTACATAGGATAACCATGAAACTTTGTTTATTGGATATGAGTAAATGCTAGAATGAAATAACTCTTATTTTATTCATAACAATGTGTATGTTATAAACTATGAGACTCTGAAAAAATTAGGAACAGCAATCCCAACATATTCAATGCAACACCAACATTCCACCGAAACATTTATTCCTGACTAATATTCTACCAATAGCATTTATTCTCAACTAATATTCTACCAATGGAAGGCTACTCTCAGTCTAATATTCTACCAATGGAAGACCACTCTCAGTATTCATTTTCTGTCGAACTCCCCACGAAATTCTCTCATTGTTCTCTCGGAGTGTTATCTTAGAGTTTTAGTCCAACATCCTCGTCGATCACTTTCATCGTCAAATTCAGAAATAGAGAGAATGTAAGTGATATTCAATATTTTTTTTGTCTCAGATCGCTTTCATAATAAGTGTTATTTAATATTCAATGAACAATTGTATAATAATATATACACAATCGTTCATTACAATATAAACGATCGTTCATGAATTACTAGACAATCGTGTAGTAAGTTATAAACGATCGTGTAGTAATTTATAAATGATTGTGTAGTAATTTATAAACGGTAAATGGTGTAGTACTATACAAGCAATCGTGTAGTACTGTATAAACGATTGTTCAGAAATTTATATGATCGCATGTACAATACTAAGCGAATACTTACAAATATTTGGGTGATCATTTATCAATTACTAGGCGATTTCTAAATTTTTTATGGGGCATTGCTTAATATTTGCTTATCCCATTACAGATTAATGATGGTACTTCACATCTTTGTACAATATGGTGGGGATTGGGATGAGTTTGGAAGAAATTATGTTGGAGGTTATATGAAAAATCTGAATGTCAGAAATGATATAATAGTTAGTGAATTAGTGAGTATTATGCATCAACGATTGTATATCGACTTAGTATGTTTGATATACACATCAAATGTTGTTATAATTTATTGGTCCCAGCTCCCCCAATTGATATAATCGATGATGAAGACCTTAGCTTTTTTTCAGAAGGAATTGATGCATCACAGATGTTGTTATTTGTATTAGTTACACCTTGCGAAAGTCAAGAAGTGCACACAGACGATATGTACCAACATTACAATCCAACCGATCAACCCATTTCAACCACTCAAAACTTTGGGTTTGCAGCCATTTCAACATGTAATATTCATACCATGTCTTCACTGGATGATCATATTGAGCCATGTAACTTGGGGGATGACCGAAGTGAAGCTTGGTTTGATCACAACAGTGAAATCAGATGTATTTCACAGTTTGATACTGAAAATGGATATAGATAATCTTCAGGAACACAAACTTCTCCAACTTCTTACATCCATGTTCCAACCTACCTACTCCCATCCCACCAGTTGTGATGCATTCGGTTCAAATTATTCCACCTTTCGACCCCAACCATTTATAGATATACCCAGACCATCAGAGAGCCCTTCAAATGACGACCTCATCACAATACCTCATGACTATCTGAATGACAAGGATATAAAAATCGATCAATTTTTTTCAAAATATGATTTGTTAGTTAAATTATCGATGCTTGCAATAAGAAAGAACTTTGACTACCGTATAAAAAAGTCAACAAAGGCTAACTATCCAATGTTTGGTTGAGGAATGTAAGTGGAGGGTCCATGCAAAAAAAAAATGAAAGAAAGTGATTCCTTCAAAGTGATGAAATATCCCAGTGAACATACATGTTCTCTTGAAATGAGAATGGATAATCATCGACAAGTAAAAAGTTGGATTATTGGACACTTAATCAAGTCCAAATTCGAACAAGTTGGTTAAACATACCACCCAAGGGATATAATTGAAGACGTCTGACGAGATTATGGAGTGAACATAAGTTATAAGCGGGCTTATCGCACTAGAGAATATGAATTGGTGTTCGCACAAGGCTCGCCGAAAGGATCATATGCTATTGTTAGGGCATATGATGAGGCACTTAAGCTTGCAAATCAAGGTATGATCTTTGAGGTTGAAGTAGAGGACGGGCAATACTTTAAGTACGTCTTCATGGCACTTCGTCCGTGTATCAGAGGTTTTTTAAACTGCATCCGCTAGTAATTGTTGTTGATGAGACCCATTTGCACGAGAAATACAAAGGTGTGTTGTTAATAGCAACGTGTATTGATGACAATAATAACATATATCCTATCGCCTTCAGTGTTGTAGATGGTGAGAACGATGCATCATGGACTTGGTTCATGACTCATTTGAAGGCTTTGATAGGAGACATTCTAAATTTAGTGGTTATATCAGATCGTCACATTTCAATTGGAAAGGTTGTCTCAAATATATTCACTGATGCATTTCATGCCCTATGTATATACTATATTCGAAACAATTTGATTGACAAATTTAAGAATAAGGACATAATCCCACACGTCTACCTAGTGGTGAAAGCTTATAGAATGTCTGAGTTTCAGATGTATTGGGCTAAGCTCCATAAATATCCTAGTGTGACAACCTATCTTGAGGAGGTTGGATTACAACGGTAGGCAAGAGTTTATTAAGTCTATTGTAAGTATGACAAGATGACGAAAAATATAGTAGAATGCCTCAATGGAGTGTTAAAAGATGCACGAGAACTACCAATCACGAAACTATTATAGCATATTCTTGAGTGGCTACAAGGTTGGTTCTATGTTCGAAGTACACATGCAATGGCATGCACAAACATTGTAACTGATTATGCAATGAGTTTTCTTAAGGATTCGAAATTGATGTCTAGAACATATCGTGTTTCCCCATCGACATGCACATAATTAATGTGGATGATGGATATTTGGGGAGGTTGGTTGATCTTCATTCACGGACATGTACTTGTATGAAGTTTAATTGTATTGAGATCCCGTGCTCCCATGCAATATTTGCAACGATCTTGAGAAACATTAATGTTCAAACATTATGTGCAAAATGGTTTACAGTTGAGTGTGTGCTTGCTGCTTACGCCGAACCAATCTTCCCTGTTGGACATAGACAAAAATGGAGTCAAAGACCAGATTTTGAAGACTTTGAAATTCTACCACCACGAAAGGTAGCAAGTGTCGGTCGACGTCAAACCGTTAGGATGCCTTCTATTGGAGAGGAGCCATGTTAAATACATAGGTATACACAATGTGGTCAGAGAAAACATAACAAGAAAACGTGTAGACAAACATTAACAACACCTGGTACTGGCTCATCTAGGCTCAACGATATGTAATTTGTATGCCAAACACATAGTTATAAATGGGCGATTGTTTAGTAATTCATGGGCAATCAATTATTTATTTATATATGGTCGCTTAGTCATTTGTGGGTGATTGCTTAGTTATTTATGAGCGACCCCTTAGTTATTTGTGGGCGATCACTAGTTATTTGTGGGCGATCGCTAGTTATTTGTGGGAGATCACTTAGTTATTTGTGGGCGATCACTTAGTTCTTTATGGGCAATCGCTTAGTTATTATATGTGATTGTTTATTTCGATCTATGTGATAGCTTAGTTATTTATATGTGATCGTTTTATTATTTGTGTGCGATTGCTTTGTGATTTTATGCGTTATTGTAGTTATTATGTGTGATCGTTTACTCATGTATGGGTGATCGTTTAGTTAGTTTTGGGTGATTTCTTAGTTATTTATTTGCGATTGTTAGATGTACAATGCAATATGAATTCTATTACCATAAATATTTATTTGCCCGCAACTGGGCAACATACTGTTACCTATATAATGCCATATTAGCCTGTGTTAAGCTAGCCTTATCAACATCAGTTACACAGTATTCTATAAATATAGCACAAAAACTGCCACAGTCTAAAGACCTTCCTTCTTGGAGAGTCACTTTCGATCTCTTCACTTCCCATTACCCGTACTTGAACCTCCTATGTTGAATGTCAAATTGGAACGAAATCAACATCGAAGGTATTGCTCTGGCCTCAAGCTTAAGATAACCATCAACTACATCGCTACCGATGTAGTTCGAATGGAGTCAAATACAAAGATTGTGCACCTCTCCAGATCGATGGCAAGCATGAGCCAGTGTTGTTTGATGTTGATTGGCCCAAATAAGAAGTCAACATTCATCCATGCTAGCTTGTATTCTTCATATTGTCTAAGCACGTAGTCAGTGAAAAAGTGAGAGTCCGCCTAAAACCTCATGTGTGCTTCATGATCCAACCAGCCAGCATGCCACATTGCCATCATCCATTTCAAGACCTTCTGACCGGATCTTAGAAGCAATTCCCTTTGGCTCCATCAAAGCACCCTGGGATAGGCAAGATGTAAATACACGGTTGAGTGAAGAGTAGTTTCAACAAATATGTGAAATTTCCTTACCGTAAAGCTTGAATCAACCACTGTGAATTGGTACTTGCACAGGTCAAGTTTTGAGTGAAACTTCTTATGCACGTGCATCAATAGGAGATCCATAGTCTTGTCCAACAAAGACAAATATAATTATAAATACTGTAAATTCTAAATGATTATGTAGAATTATCTTAGAATTATAATAAATATAATAAATATTTTCATAGTCATGTAAAATTATAATAAATATTTTCAAATATAGCAAAATATCACTGTTTATCAGTGATAGACATTGATGACACTAATAGATTGAATTAATAGATATCTACTGGTGTCTATCACTGATAGAGACATTCTATATTTGTAAATAAGTTGACTCATTTTTTTTTTATATTTGAAAATAACTCTTTAGAAAATGGATAATATTTTGTTAGTTAAATTATATGTTTAGTCCATAAACTTTGAGATTTGTATCTATTTAGGTTTTAAACTTTCAAAAGTATCTAATATATCTCTAAATTTTAAGTTTTTTGTCAAATAAGTTCATGAACCTTCAATTTTGTATTTAATAAGCCTCTGACGGTTTCATAATTTTAAAAAATTAATTGCTCTAATAGATAGATTGAATTTGATGTCTAATGAAATTTTCAATTTTACATTTAGAATGTGGATTTGTAATTTTTTTTTTTTTTTTTTTAGAAAATCAAAGATGGAAGACTAAAATTGTAATTTTGAAGTATTTGGAAACTGCATACAAGTGAAGGGCTCATTTGATAATAATTTCATATTTTTTACATGTCTTGAAATATATACTTATTTCTTCCCAATCTTAACTATGCTTTTCACTTTTTTTAGAAATGTTTGAATTTTTCATCAATTTTTAAAATAAAAAAGTTTTTAAAAACTATTTTTATTAATTTTTGGAACTTGGTTTTTGAAAATAATAGTAGATAGGGGATAGCAAAATTTGAAAACTTATAAAATAAAATACTGTTTATAAACCTAATTTCTAAAAACCAAAATTAAATGGTTATCAAACGTAGCCAAAATAAATGTAAGAAAATATGTGTAATAAGATGTTAGTGAAAGAAAATATGTTTTAATTGGAGATTCATTAAGAAAAGGTGTGTGAAGATTATCCTCGGAAAAACAAAAGGTAAGTATTAGGAGGTGTTTGAGTCACCAATATGAGCTGGCTTAAGTTGTTAAAAATTACCAACTCAATGTTAACTCACCAACTTTAAATGTTAGTAGAGTTGAGTGTTGATTATTTTTACCAATTGACCCAAACTCACCCCAACTCAACCCAGCTCTCCCTTCCTCCAATGCTTTCAATGACTCCACTTGTCAGCCATCATCAGTGACTACAATTATCTTACTTCGACAACCAACTTCGATGACCACCTTCGTATAGTCAACTCGGCCGATCAACTCTAAGCTTCGACAACCACCTTCGACAATAACTCTGAAGAAGATGGTTTTCAATGATCAACTCGATAACAACTACCTTTGAGGACCAATACCAACGTTTACTTCAGGCGACCAATTTAGGTGAAGACCACCTCTAATGATCAACTCCAGTGGCAACTAACTATGACGGCCAACTCTAACGATCACCACGGGCGACCAACTCTAGCCACCAACTCCTTCATTCATCTCTAATGACTAACTCTAATGACCAACTCGACCGGTCATATACTAAAAGAGAAAACAAAAACAAACAAAACCTGATTGGTGAAAGTGTTATTAAATATATAAAATTGAAAAGTATTAATTTATGGTGTTTAATAGTCATCTTTTATAGTACTTTGACATTGACGGATTATTTAAGGATGATTAAATCATCCTTATAGACCTACGTATCACAGACATCTAGAAGACCGATAATTTCTTAACATTCCCATCACAGCCGAGGAAGAGGTATTATTTGTGTCTACTTGGTAGGACTAGTTAGCTTGACTAGCTTAATGAACAATAGTTTTTTTTGTATGCATGAAATCGACCTATTGTTGGCCATGTTTATATTTATATTGTGAACATGTAAATAGACCACAAAGGACAACCTTATTTTTTGTGCATATTTAACTCATATGCTCCACGAATCGTTAAGTATGTTGTAGGATTGTTGATTATATAAATAACAGTACTTTGTCTACATCAAGTGCAATAGTTAGATGTAGAAAATATAATATTTATTTTTATTTATTGAGTTCACGTCTCAAATGAGTGTTAAAAAATTGGAAAAGTAAGTGTGCAATTGAATGGTGGAACAAAAAGTTAACAAAAAAAATAAAAATAAAAACCATAAAAATGCATACTTTTTTAAGTTACAAAAAATCGTACCAGATACGAATAACTCAACCTAGATACGAATAACTCAACCCAACTCAGTTCTGTATCCCAAACACATACTTCCTAAACTAACTCAACTCAAAACACTACACCCCAAACACATACAATTACAATTATAACCCACCAAAAATTATTACAAACTCAACTAAATTCGACTTTGCATGCCAAATACATTCCATGGGGCTGTTTGGTTCCCTAACTTCAAGAGAGTGGAGTCTCCATGTTTGGACTCCAATTATAATAGTTGGTGTTTTCAACTCTTATAACCTAGAATTAACTATGGTATTACTATAACAAATTTTTCTTTGTTAGAGTGTTTACTATTTCCTAACCATCATTTTTTTTTTCTCTTTGTTACAATGTTTACTATTACTTACCTAAATTAAAATAATTTATACCTCAAACACAAATTATTATAATCTAGACCAAAAATAGTCTGAGTCCTAACATATACTATTGTAACCTACAAACTATTATAACCCACTAATTTTAATCATTACTGACCGTAATAATCAACTTAGTGCACTAAACGCCTGAAAATATTTATGCTAAACCTAAACCGTTGCTTCCTTCCTTGAAAAGCATCTCTAGTTTCTTTAGTTTCGAATTGTAGGCAACATAAAAATTTTTGTTAGGAACTTTTGGAAGTAAAAAGTATTTTTTAGCTATACCAAAAAGATTCCAAAAACAACTTTAACAGAGAACTTTTGTCATCATGAATGTGCTTTTCCACAAATAAAATGTTGGTAGTAGTAGATCAAGATGTGTTTTTGCCTTCTGTGAAAGTGTTTTCGAATTATAGCCATAAACATCTGTTTCAGGAAGTGTCATGAGATGGTTTCAAAGCATTCACATGTATAAATATAGCACATCAAGTTTTGAGTTTTCAATTAAGTAGAGATATATTGAAAAAGGAAGAAAAACAATATTAACAACGTGGACTAGACGAATTTTTCTACTAAAGTTGGAAGATTGAAATAGATCACACAAAAAAAAAAAAAAAAAAAAAAAAAAAAAGAATAAATAGAGTATTTTTGACATGACCAAAATTATTTTTCCACTAAAAAGTTGTTGATATAAAGAGTTTTGCTAATTAATTTAGAGGAACAAATTTTTTTTTTAGTACAAAAGAGGTAAGGAATTTAAACCATATATCTCTTTATTTGCTAGCACATATATATATTAGCTGAGCTATTACTTCCACTTACTAGTGGCATGAGAATTACTTTTTAAAATCAATAACCAAATATTAAGACAGTTAGACACAATAAAAAACTATCATTTTGGATTTAGGGGACATTTTTTTTATTTATTTATTTTACAATGTGTAAGTGAAGAAATCGAACTTTTAATGTCGAGAATAAAAGTTTAATATTAATTTGAATTATGTGCTCGTATTGTCAGAGAACATGAAAATTTTCTCATTGGTTATGGTAAAGAATAACAATAATAAAATAAAAGTCAAGAATGATTTGAAATGGAAATAAGAAGGCATGTATTTTATTTGGTGGATTCAATACCCAATTGGTTTTTGTGTGTATTTAATAGACATGTTGAATATAATGCACTATATGGTTTTTGGTATGTGTGAATGGGGAAGGCATACACTACTTTTAGCCATTGTCACACCACTATCCATACAGCATTATGAACTATTAGCACTTTCATATTTTCCTCTCTCTCTCTCAAACAATACACAGCTTCTACTTTTATATGGTACCCTATCTACAATACAATATCAAATTGGTAGTCCCATCAAATCTAGCTTCTTTTAGATTTAAATTAATTAATCAAACCTTGGTTAAATAGTGGTTTTATTTAATTATTTTGCTATACTGTAATTAGTGTGTTTTGTTAGTTTATTTATATTGATTGTTTAGTTCAATCAAGATATGGTACTTCCAAAATTTTCAATTTTGGTCTTTTAGTTTTTATGTTACAAAGTCATTAATCAAATTTTCATTTGTTTATATATATATATATATTTTTTTGCCACTTTTAAGTCATAAAATTTTGAACTTGTCTATTTTTTCCTCTGGATCTCTTATGAGTTGATTTCTGTCTTTTTAAATTCAATTTTTTATTGATTAAAATACTATTGGTCTCTATACGTTGAAATTTGTTCAATTTTAGTACTACCTTCAACTATCCGATTTTAGTATCCATATTTTCAATAAATTTTAAATTTAATCCCTATTACTAGTTTATTGTTGATTTTATAATAACCTTTTTATTATAAATGAAGGGGTTTTGAATAAGACGACCTTTTCATTTTTCATTTTTTTTTTCCATATTGATATTGAAAAGTAATAAGAATTGGAGGTGTTAAGCTTTTTATCATCCTGGCGTCGAGCTATTTTTCCGCAGGCCCGAGGTAGAGCACTCAATGGGCTAGGGTGGCCCTTTCATCTTCTTCGAGCGTAAGGTGGAAGCCCTGGGGAGTCGTCATCCATGGAATGGAAGTGGAGGCCCGGTAGCTGTAGGTAGATGGCCCTAGCCTGTTGGAGGTGCTTTTCCTCGTAAACTATAGGAATTCCACGGAAGAGCAAGCTCGTCCCCTGGAAGAAGGTGAAAGGGATTCGAACCTAGTCCCTCTCAGTTGATCATCATACTGACCACTCTACCATCGAGCTCTCGGGGACCTCAGGGTTCAGTCAAGAGCTGGGAAGTGTCTTTGTCCGAAATTTTGATGCGTATGTAAATCAACTCCACAGTAACAAAAGTGTCCATTCTTGGTATCCTTTGGTGGATATCCCACATGAAATTCGCGATGAGGGTTCCAAACCTCCTTGAGACTACTGGAAGGATTCCTCTTTGGATAATAGGTACTGTAACTGGTATTCCTGTGATCGGTTTAGTCGGTATTTTCTTTTATGGTTCATGGTCGTAGGTTCGAATCTTACTTGGGGAGATTTGATTCATTTCGAATTCTTTAATTCGGAATGAAAGGGTTCGCTTTGACCGTTAAGAGTAGGTAACCCGTCGGTTTAAAATCTTTCTCAAATCTCGATGATTGTGGGTCCTGAGAGGAGCTATTGGATTCTTCATCATGATCATTGGAATGAAGAGGCTTTGAGGACCTTCCTTCTAAGGAAAAAGCGCGAACTTGTCTCTGTATGGCAATCACTAAAAAAAGAGGGTTAACCGTCGGTTCATTGGATTCTGGGCCGGATATAAACATACTCAAATATTGTATTTCTTTAAATAAAAATTATTATTATTATTTAACCAATTACGGTAAATATTAAATTTTTGAGGGACTAAATTTAAAATTTATTGAAAATATAAGATTTAAATTGGCTAATTGAAAGTTCATTAACCAAAATAATATTTTAACCTTATTGGTTTGATATTAGTTGAAAATTCAATTGTGTTTTAAAATCAAATTTGACTTGATAAATTGATTTTCATGTCTAGAATACATTCAGATCATGTTTATTGCTCCATAATTAAAACTTCTTGAAAACATATTTAAATAAGTCACTTTTCATATTATTCATAATTCACAAAATATTGTTAACTAATTTTCTGAAAACATATTTAAATGAGTCTCACTTTTCATATTACGATTGATTGGAAAGTAAATGTAACCTCAATTGTTCATACCGATAAATAGAGCTGAGGTTATAGTAATTCTTGAGATTTTAGAACATTTTAAAATAGTTCACGACTTCATCCATTGCCATCCCTTCTACCTCACATTATAAAATACCATTTTGAACTAAACTACCATAGTTCTAGAATTATTATTCCAAAAGTAAACTACATATTGATTAGAACAGGAAACAGGGGGAAACCTTGGAACTTCATTCCTATCCACCCCAGTTCTCTTGTTTTTTTTTCTTGTGAATCCAAAATTTGATAAATCCCGAGCACCCCATTGTTCCTGCATAATCTCACAACACTTCGAAAACGAAACACAGGAAGCAGTTCCCTACAGAATGTGGACAGCAAAGAAAAAACAACAGAGATGACAATGGAAGTCTTGGCGGTTGGCGGTCATCGAGGTGATCGACATAGCGATATCAGTATACACACATGACAACTCAATGGGAATGGAGTTTCAGAAACATTTTGTTATTATTGTAATTAGAAGAAACTGTTCTAAAGGACAATAATTTTTTATTCTGTACTGGCTGGTCAGGTGGAACAAATTAATTGGCAAACTCGATCCCTGTCATGGGAGATCCAGCATGAATTTGAAGGGCAACTTCCCCTATAACCTGCAGTTCATGTAGAGAGCATATCAATCCTCTGTTAATTGGTTATATGACAATATGACTCAGAAGAATGAAAAAGGCAAAATCAAGGTTTCAAATAACATTCGCCATTCGCAACTCCATCAATAATAGAAAGAAAGAAATGTTAATAGAAAGAAATGTTGATAAGGTCTATAATGTCTTATAAAGCGAATAACATGCTGTTACATGATCTTGCCTGACAGTAACGGTAACAGTCGTTACGATTATGAATTTAGAAGTATACTACATAGTGATAACGACTTGTATCAGCATTGGAGTTAAAGATACTGTTATGTGATGCTTTCAGCATTCCTTAAAACCAAAACCTCTACATTGAAGCAGTTTACCAAAACATCACATTCATAAATAAACAGTAGATTCCCATCACAATCAAAATGCCAAACAGGTCTGAATTAATGACAACCAATTTCCCATGAGGAAACTTAAAAATTCCTAAACAATTAAAGATACATGGATGTTTCCATGCTATAATATATTCACTCTAGGTTAAAACATATAATTTAGTCCTTAATTTATTTATGAGTTTCAATTTCATTTTTTATTTATTCATATATTTTATAGAAAAATATTTAGGTTTTTATTAGACTGCACCCAACTTTGTGTAGCTCACCAAGTTATCCAATCAATATCTGCCACATAACATTTTTTTAAAAAAAAAAATATTTTTTTACTATATCATTAAAGATATCAAGCTGCAACCAAGTATTACTCTATTTTATATCTTTCTTTGGGAATGTGTGGATGATGAAGGGAAGGGTTCTCACTTGGAGAGCTGGGAAGCGGTTGGACGTCCTGTGCATTAGGGGGGATTGGAGATTGGTAATTTGAGGACTTGCAAAAGAGTTTTGTTGGCTACCTGAGGCTTTGTGGCGTAGGATCATTGTGAGCAAGCACACATTCTTTTGATTGGGTGGAGAAAGGGGCTATAAAGGCACACATCGGAATCCTTGAAAGAAATTTTGGTTGAGCTTCCTACTTTTGCTCATTTTGTTAGGTGTGATGTGGGGGATGGTAAGGATACGTACTTTTGGGAAGATTAATGGGTGGGGAAATTGCTCTTTCTTTTGTCTTTCCACATCTTTATCATTTATCTGCCTTTAAAAACCGCCCGGTCTCGGATTTCTTGATTTGGTCTGAGAACTCTGTCCTTTTCTTTTGGGTTTCGTCGTCATTTGTCCAATAGGGAAACGACGGAGGTTGCTTCTCTTCTTTCTCTTTTGGAGGCATGCATCTTTAGGGAAGGGATACGGGATGTTCGTATTTGGAGTCCGAATCCTAGTGAAGGGTTTTCTGGTAAATCCTTCTTCAGATTGTTATCGGATCCCTCTCCCTTTAGGGTGTCTGTGTTTGATGTAATTTGGAGGATTATGATACCTATTGATCATTTCCTTCATTGTAAAATTCTCTATTGTATTTACCGTATTATATTTGTTGTATTTTATTTTTTCCTTATTTATAATTAGGTATTTCTTCTATTTAAGAAACCCTTTCCTCCTAAAAGAAAATAATATTTTTCTCAGAGCATCAAAGGCTTTGAAACCCTAAAAACCCAAAAAACCCTAATTTTTTAGAAACCTAAAAAAACCCTACCTTTTGACACAGCTACTGCCGCCGCCGATCAGTCTTCGTTAGTTCACCACCGTTGTCGGTCACTTGAAGCACTGTCGAACGTCGCATCTCTGTCGGACATCACATCCCAGTCAAGCGTTTTTTTTATCCCAGTCGTTTCTGGTTGCATTTTTTTTTTTAGTTTTGATGCTCGTCCGTAGGTTGTCTTCACTGTCTGACCTAGTCTGCATCACCGACCACCTTTTCCGCCGCCGTCCGCTGGTTGTCTCATCAAGTTGCTGGTTTGTTTAGCCTCTGTTTAGTGTTTTTTCTTTTCCTTTTTTTTTTTCCAGATCTATTGGTTTTATTTTTGGGTCTTTGTTTCTTCAGCAATATGTCAGACACTAAGGCACCCATCAATAAAGTTTGCGACAATCGTATCCATTCAACCAATCCCACCGTCCAAATAACCACCATTCGATTTAATGGGGACAATTTTCTTCGTTAGTCCCAAAGTGTTTGGATGTATATTTGTGGACAAGAGAAGATTGGCTACATTACGGAAAACTGCCCCTAGTCCAGACGACCCTTGATTCGTCGAGTGAGACGCTGAAAACTCCATGATTGTGACTTGACTTGTCGATTCCATGGTTGAAGACATCGACTGTAACTACATGTGTCACTCTACTACCAAGGAATTATCGGATAGTGTAACTCAGATGTATTCTGATTTAGGCAACCAGTCACAAATGTTTGAGTTGAACTTGAAATTGGGTAATATATGACGAGGAACTAACTCAATTACATAATACTTTACCTCCATAAAAAAGATTTGGTAAGACCTTGACCTCTTTGATACGTATGAGTGGAAGTCTACAAAGGACCGAAAGCATTATAGGAAAACTGTTGAAGATGGTCGTATTTACAAATTTCTTTTCGGCCTCAATGTTGAGTTTGATGAAGTTAGAGATAGAATACTTGGAAAAATTACTCTTCCAACTATTAATGATGTTTTTTCAGAAGTTCACAGGGAAGAAAGTCATAGGAATATTATGATTTGCAAAAAAAAAAAATATTGATTCAGTTGAATGCTCTGCATTGGTGACTGAAAATACTGCAATAAAGCCTTCACATCCAAAACAACCAACCTATTTGTTCCAAGGAATATACAGGAGACCCTAAATGATTTGAATTGGAAATTAGCAGTGATGGAAGAGATTAATACGCTGAAACATTGCACATGGGACATAGTCGAACTACCAAAAGATAAGATAATAGTGGGATGCAAATGGGTGTTCACTATAAAATGTAAAGCTGATGGTAGTATTGAAAGGTCAGATTGGTTGCGAAGGGGTTCACTCTTGATTATCAAGAAACATTTGCTCTAGTAGCTAAAACTAATTCTATCAAAATTTTGTTGTCTGTTGCAGTTAATTTTAATTGGCCTCTATATCAACTTGATGTTAAGAATGCCTTTCTCAATGGGGATCTTGAAGAAGAGGTATTTATGGACTTGCCACTTGGCTTTGAGGTGGATCTTGGGGTTAACAAAGTGTGCAAGTTAAAGAAATCATTATACGGGCTTAAACAATCTCCTAGAGTATGGTTTGAACGGTTTGGAAAGGGAGTCACGAGCTATGGATTCAATCAAAGTTAAGTTGATCATACTATGTTTTATAAACATACTGGAAGTGGTAAGATGGTCGTTTTGATAGTGTATGTTGATGACATCATACCTATAGGTAATGATGAGACAAGACTGAATATCTTGAAGAAAAACCTTGCTAATGATTTTCAAATTAAGGACCTGGGAACCTTATGGAATTTCCTAGGCATGGAGCTTGCCAGGTCTACATGTGGCATTCTTGTCAACCAAAGGAAGTATATTCTTGACCTACTGAACGAGACAGGTTAACTTGGTTGTAAGATTGCAGAAACTCCCATCAAGCAGAATTTAAAATTGGTAGTTGCAACGGAAGAGGAGGAAAAAGAAAAAGAAAAGTATTAGAGACTTGTGGGAAGACTCATATACCTCTCTCACACACGTCCCGACATTGCTTTTGTAGTTAGTATGGTAAGTCAGTTCATACATGCTCCTGAGTCAGTTCACTTTGAAGCGATTTATAGAATCTTGAGATATTTGAAAGGTACTCCAGGAAAAGGTATACTATTTAAGAAGCATAATCACCTACATGTCGAGGTTTACATTGATGCTGATTGGACAGGCAGTATGATTGATAGAAGATCCACTTCGAGTTATTGTTCTTTTGTTGTAGGAAATCTAGTTACATGGAAAAGTAAAAAATAAAATGTGGTTGCTAGAAGTAGCGCTAAAGTAGAATTTAGGGCGTTAGCCCATGATATTTGTGAGGGCATATGGATAAAAAGACTATTAGAAGAATTGAAATTCTCTCAGACAATGCCCATACTCTATTGTGATAACAAGTCAGCAATTTCCATTGCCCACAATCCAGTTCTTCATGATAGGACGAAACATATTGAAGTTGATAAACATTTCATAAAGGAGAAAATTGATGCAAGAATAATATGCATTCCCTTTCTTCCGACAGCAAAGCAAATTGCAGATGTGTTAACTAAAGTTCTTCCAAAGTGGCAATTCAACAAGTTGATTGACAAGTTGGTCATGAATGATATCTTCAAACCAGCTTGAGGGGGAGTGTTGATTATTTCCTTTATCGTAAACTTCTCTATTGTATTTATTGTACTATATTTCCTATATTTTATTCTTTCCTTATTTGTAATTGAGTATTTTTTCTATTTTAAGAAACCCTTTCTTCCTAAGAGAAAATAATATTTTTCAGCAATACCTAAGAAAGTCAGGTTCTTGATTTGGTAAGTCTAGTTTGGTCGTGTGAACACTCTTAATAGGCTTATTAGGAGAAGAACCTCGCTTGTGGGGCTTTTTTTCTGTATTCTTTGTCAGAAGGTGGAGGAAGACCTGAATCATCTCCTTTGGGACTGCCAGTATGTGACTATATGGAGTTTCTTTTTGTAGGAGTTCTGGACAAAGACATGTTCGTGTGATGATCAAGGAGTTCCTCCTTCATTTGGCTTTCAAAGAGATGCCATTTTTTGTGGCTTGCTAGGGTGTGTGCGGTTGTTTGGGATATTTGGGGGGAGAGGAATGATAGAGTGTTTAGAGGGAGGGACAGGGAACCTTGTGAGGTGTGGTCTTTGATGAGATTTCATGTGTTCCTTTGGGCTTCGATTTCGAAGCTTTTTCGTAACTATTCTATAGGAAACATTTTACTTAGTTGGAACCCTTCCTTTAGATGGGGTTTTTTTTGTGGTGTGTTTTTGTTCACCCCTGTATGCTTTCATTTTTTTTTTCTCAACAAAAGCAGTTGTTCTTAACTAAAAAAAAAAAAAAAAAAAAAAAAATCTAATTCATTACTATTACACAACATTAAATTTTATTGATAAAAGGATGATGTCAAGTCAAAATACATGAAGTTGGAACTATCCTATTTTTCACACATAAAATTGAAAAACTAGATGCCATAACTAACCCAATCCAAAATGCTTGCTATTGTAAAAAGTGGACCCATTAAAAAGGTTATTATATTAAATTGATAACTTCATAAAAATCAATTGTTTAAATTCACACATCATTTTTTTTTTCTAATGCTCAACCATAGTGACACTCTAAATACATAAAAGATGAAATTGAAATCTTGAAAGATTAGGGACAAAATTTTGAGAAGAAGACAAACAGTAGGGACCAGATTATATATTTCTCCTTTATTCTATCTGTGCTAGGCTACACTAATGAACTACATCAGCTTTTCAATATTTACTATAAGGAACTTATGAAAAGGCTTAAATAATGTATTGTGAAGAACCACAATAAACAAAACCATTGTCACGATTCTATTAGAAAAATACCAATGGAATACCTTAGCCATGGACCGATAAGAGTGTTCGGTAACTCCAGCAACATGAGGAGTGAGGATCACATTATTGAACTTCAAAATAGGGTCATTGGGGTCGAATGGCTCAGTCCAAGCAACGTCAATGCCCAAGCCACCTAAGTGACCAGACTCAAGGGAATGTAAAGTGGACTGATAGTCCAGGAGACGACCTCTAGCAACGTTTACCAAAAGTGAACCCTGTAATTAGACACTAAATTTAAAGCATAAAGAATATATAAGTAAAAATTGCATTCGAGAATTTTTGGTACTTAATTCATTTTACTACTTGAACCACAAACCTTTCTCATCGAAGATAAGAATGACTTGTTCACGACACCGACCTGAAAGTAGAATCACTAGACATGTTCAGAAAATAAGTCACTAATGTTTCTGGAAGGTATTGACAAAACAACCACTACTAGAAACTTTGGTACTTGATTTCCCATAACGATTTAGCTTAACCAAATAACAAAGTAGAGGACATAAAATTGCAGTAACAGAATGTGTAGAAAATGGAACGGTTTAGATGTTTTAAGTTCAAAGCCTTGACGGCACAAAGCTTTTAGAAGGCAAAAGATGCAAATATCATTTGACAAAAGTCATGTATTTAAAAGGGAGAGGGCGTATGGTTATTTTATATAGAAGTGAAGCATATGGATATTCAATCAACAGCGATGGGAACCAGAAACTAATTAAGGAGATTGACAATCTATATATAATGATGCCGCGTAAAATGCAGTTTCTACAATGATCATTTATACAGAGGCAAGAACAAAGTAACCAAAGATGCAGTCTTACAGTTTCACTATTGAGACACAAACAACAAACAACAATGTCTGCAATGCTGGCAAATTTGTGAATGTCCTCGTGAGCACCTTTCTCATCAACAAGATCATCACTTGCACCTTTATGAAATGGTATCGACCCCAATGAGTAAGAGATTAAAAAGTGAAAGTATCATCTGCTATTATTACCATTCAACTGGCTAGAATTTTCTGTCCAGCTGCGTTTTGTGGCAATAATTCTTACACCAAATGGGCGCAAGCGCTTAGCTAATTCCAGACCGATGTTCCCAAAGCCCAAGATAAAAACCTACAAAAGTAGAAATTTACTTCTTTTAAAGGTTGACAAAACAATGACTTCAATAAAATTCATTGACAATATTACATCACTAATGTGATGACTGATGAAGCCAAACCTATGACCTCTCAGAAAAAATAAGAATGCTTGAGCTATACTCATGCTCGCATTGCAAAAAAAGTCATCGAAAGTCAACTATTGCCTGAGTGTGGTACAAGTCATGTTGACTAACAGGAGAAGGCTATTGATTAGGGCAATTTTACTTATTCAAATAATTCCAACAATCTCCCTGAAGTAGATTAGTGAAAACTTCTAAAGTAAAGGTTTCCTTCTGAAATTCTAAAATGCCGAAAATTACAAAAATACTAGCAATTTTTATTCACTTTTGTAGTAGTTAGTAGCTCAGTCTAATGACTCCTCATTTGCAAGGTCTTTTGATTAATGATACCTTTTGTTGATGTGTGTCCTTTGTCCATTGATTTCTTTTTTTTCAGAACTTGATTTCGTTTTTCTTTTTTTTCTGAAAAGATGTTAAATTATGAAAAGAGTTTGATGCTCAAAAGATTATAAACTCCAAAAAAGGGAGTGAAAGAGAATCAAACAAACAAATACAAATAAAACAAAATTACAATGTAAAGACAAAAGCTTGCAATTCAAACAAATGTTTTGTTATAAGGGAACCAACGAAGCACTTGGAAAAAGAACACTATTGAGAAGCTGAGTCTAGCTTATTCAGAACGATCAAACCAACGAATTTGCTTGTTTTCAAATATCCTCTAATTTTGTTCTAATCATAAATTTGAAATTAGAGCTTTAAATGCATTGACGATTTGTTTAATTTTTATACAATAAACAACTGTAGCTTCTACTTGTTGACAAGCACATGCCATTGCTTCAACATAATCAACTTAAGTTGTAGTGCTTCTTAAAAGATCATGAAATAGCTACCAGGCCTAGCATGAAAACATAACCCAAAGTACTTTTCCTATCTTCCTGGTCTCCCCAAAAATCACTCAGTTTTTCTTTGGAGGAAGAAGAAGCATCCCCTTTGTGTTCTCCATATATCCACTTAAAAGGTATTTCAACATACATTAGACCTTGTTACTAGCTTTAGAACTCAAGGACACAGGTGTACAACCTATAGACAGACCCTATTCAAGTAAGGTCCTATGAGACCTTGTTGCTATCAAAGGCATTAACTTCCCATAATTTGGTCATAAAAAGTAGAAACTTTTAGAGTTGCAATCCAAATGAGACTCTCTTGCTCTAGGAAAAAGTTCCTGAAATATACATCAAAATATAAGTTTATCCAAATTCATGGTTAAGGGAAGATTAACCATTATTTGACCAAATTTGTTTATCATTCTTAAAAGTTGTAGTATAGCTCTTAGCACTTACTTTTTTCTTCAAATAATATTTTATTTATAAATACTAATCACTTAGTATATTAGCTCATTATTTCCTTTATTTTTCCTATAGGAAAATCTTGACTTTCATAAAGCCAATAGCAGACAACACTGTCGTAAGTTTGTCTAGTAGTTATGTGAAATCCTGTATGCATTAGTTTGGTTTTGTTTCTTCCTATAGGCTATAACTAGTTTGGCTAATATTTTTAAGATGTGCTATAATGTTATAGAGTTATTGCAAATATTTAAGCTAGAGTAAATGGTTTATTATTGCAAAGATTTAACCTAAGTTTTGCATCATGAGATGAGACTTCGGGATATGTGTGCATACCAACAGAATTTGGTTGCAGATTGAGTTGTCCAAATTTAAATGAAACTCCATCGTTGAGTTTCCTTCTTTGGAGGAAAGGTGAATTGAAGTAAGCTCATTAGGAGCATCTTTGTAATTATTATATGATTTAGTTAATTAGTTAGTGAGTTATTCAATGAATTTAGGCTACCTAGCATATCAGTTAGCTTCATTAGTTTGTTTTGCTGTGGGACTAGTCACTGCAACGATTTTTCAACGACCTAAAGCTAGGCTAAAAGTATAAAGGCCTCGGAATTCCAATGATAACAACCTAAAGGCAAACCACTAATCATTTTAGATTATTTAGGAAATTTGTGAAATTGTGGCTTCTCTGGCTGACCAAAGAGTGAGAAAGAGAACGAGAGTTACTGTTTTTCCAAGGAGTGTATCTCCAGTTGGCTCTCCAAGCTTTCTATGGTCAACTGCAATCTGCATCTCTTTCTGAAAAATACACACCATACACACATATAATGAAATAAATGAGTAGTTTAAAAAAAGAAAAAAAAGAATCACTTAATGAAAAGCGACAATAGCATAACATAGAGAAAAAAAAGAGTAAAATTCACAATTCTGAAAATAGACTAAGGAAACAAAGAAAACCCCAAATTTAAAATATACTTGGGAAGCTCACTGGGTGGGGGAGACCTCTCTGTGGGCTATTTCCTCGATTGTATCATTTGTCTTCTCTCAACAATCATTTTGTTGCTAATTTACTTGTGTGGTTTGGGAGTTCTTGTTCTTTTTCCTTTGGGTTCCACCGTGCCCTTTCTAATAGGAAAATGATGGATGTGGCTACTCTTCTTTCATTACTTGAGAGTCGCCCCTTTAGAGTTGGGAGAAGGGATGTTAGAGTGTGGAACCCCAATCTTTTGGGCGGGTTCTTGTACAAGTCTTTCTTTCAATGTCTGATTGATCCTTCTTTCCTTAGGTATGTTGGTCTTTTGGGAAGGTGAAATACTTTACTTGACAGGTTCTTCATGGCCATATCAGTACATTGGACAGGCTTGTTTGGGAGCTGTCATTGCTGGTTGGGCCTTTTTGCTATATTCTTTGTCGGAAGGCGACGGAAGACCTAGATCATATTCTCTTGTACTATGGGTTTGCCAACATTGTGTGGGATTCTTTTTTCCAGACATTTGGCTTTATGTGTGTTTGTCATAGAGATGTCAGTGCTATGAAAGAGGAGTTCCTCCACAATCCGCCATTTGGGGAAAAAGGTCATTTTCTTTGGCTTGCTAGTGTTTGCACGGTTTTATGGGTCTTATGGGGCGAGCAGAACAATAGAGTGTTTAGGGGTGTTGAGAGACATCCTAGAGATTTATGGTCTCTTGTTCGCTTTCATGTTTCTCAGTGAGCTTCAATTTTGACGGTCTTTTATAATTATTCTATAGTCATGATTTTGTATAGTTGGAGTCCTTTCTTGTAAAGAGATCCCTTCTTTTCGTAGGCTTGGTTTTTTGTATGTCCGTGTATTCTTTCATTTTCCCCCATGAAAGTGGTTGTTTTTCATCAAAAAAGAAAGTACACTCAATTTTGTAAACCAACCATTACTCGACATAAATTAACAAACAAGAAACCTAGTAGATTTTTTATTTTATTATTTTTTAAAAATACTTAGTGCATTAGAGGCTACAAACATCTTTGTGCATCCTATCTAATTGTCCAATTATAGTTTGCCATATGATAAAATTTTTTCTTACTTCTTTTTTAAAGTATTTTTGAAGAGTATGATTAGAATGGGATGCACAAAGATTGGTGCTTTTCAAGCTGCATCCAAGTATTGCTCTTATTTTTTGTAACTTATAAGAAACAATTTCCTTGATTGGCTAAAATTACAAAAGGGAGAGAAAATTCTGATCCCAAGGAATTACATACAACCACCAATTGCCAAGTGAATACCAAAGACAATATTTTCAGAAAACCTATCATAAGGTTGCTCCTTATCTTGAAAAATTCCTTGGTTTCTTTCATTCCAAAAAATGACCTAATGAAATGTATCCAAAGATTGTTTTTTCTTTTTTCCTTTTAAAAAAAAAGATGATCAAGATCATTTGGTAATAGTACCTTCATCTATAACCTCAATCAAGATACTGGACATTTCTATCATTCTCAACATATATACAACAGCACGTAGAAATTAAAGGGAAATGTGTTCAAAGGTCTAAAAGTTACAAAAAGAAAATAAAATTTAATGCCACAATAATCCATCCATTGAAGGAAAGTAGCCATTGATTTTGGGTGATAATTGAAGCTGATTGTGGCTGGTTGTACAGCTGGAATTCAACATTCTGATGGCTGAGGGTATGCAAAACATACAACCTTGATTCACTTTGTTTTTTAGCTACTTAAGAATGCTTGATTTGGATTATTTTGAGTTGTAATTTGAGCTAATTGGGGATTGATTTGGAGTTAATCTTTTACAAGCTTTTCCCAGGTCCTCTTAGAACCACACTACTTGCCACCCACTCAGAAGGGAGAAGGGTGTGGGTCATATCTGCTAACAATAATTTTGTACCACAAAGCACCAAGTTCCATGAAGAATCATTACAACAATATAGCCAGCAACACTTCATACGAATTTCAGGCTCTCAATCCCCCATACTCCTAGTTCCACTGGCTTCACCATTAACTCCCACTTAACCAAATGAAACACTCCCCTTTCATCAACCCTTCCCCACAATAAGTTCCTTAACACTCTCTAAAGAAATTTACTCACAGACAACGATATTCTGAATTGGGCCAAGAAGTAGTTGGGGTACCATTCAACACCAATTGGATAAAAGTGGGTCTTCCTCCTTTTGAGAAATAGGCATGCTTCCACATAGACACCCGTTTCTAGATCTTGTCTAAGACAGGACTCTAACAAGCCCGACTCTGGAAATTACTCAGAAAGAAAGCCCAAGATAGGACGAGAAATGTCTCACCACCGAATCAACCATGGACACCTAAGAACTTAATTTCGAAGGGCAATAGTTGAGGCATATAATAGAACTTTTACCCCTATTAATCTTAAGGCCAGAATTACCTTAAAAAAACAAGTACTCCTTAAATTAACAAAAGAACTTTCCAGCTCCAACCAAGAAGGAAAAAGAAATAGAAATAAAGAAATAAAAGTGTCATTTGCAAACTAAACGTGTGTCAAGTGAGTAGGCTCCTTAGCCACCTTAAAACCTACCGCCCCCTTCTCTACTCCTACCAACACAAGCCTATTCAGAACATCCACCACGAGGATGAAAGGAATAAATGATAAAGGGTCCCTTAGTCTAAGGTCCCTAGAAGCAAACATCTTACCTCTAATTTGCAAACCTACTGTAATTCCAATTCCAAGTTCACCGCTTAAACCCAAACCCTTTCTTTTCCAATACTTTACCAACGAAAATCCAATCCATGCGGTCAAAGGCTTTCTCAAAGTCGACCATCGAAACAATCCTTCTTTTCTCAACTTATAGTCTACAATGGCTTCATAGCAATCAATACTTGATCTAAGATATGCCTTCCTACAATAAAAGCTCCATGAGAATTGGAAACAGTGTTGGGAAGGACAACCCTCAATCTATCGCCCAAGGTTTTAGCTATTATCTTACATCAACTCGTAACCAGACTAGTGGGCCTAAAGTCTTTAACCTTGTTAGCCTCATCTTTCTTAGAAACAAGGCACACAAAGGTCTTACTCATCCCAAAATCAATAATACCCCTCTCATGGAACTCAGTGAACATCTTCCAAAGATCATCTTTAATGTACTCCCAATTATCTTGAAAAACAGGCCATTGTAAAGCCATCTAGTTCAGGGTATTTAATCACATCAAAGCTAAAGATCACTTATTAAATTTTAATTAGGTAAAAAAAAAAAACTCCAAACCTTCCCTCTCTCTTTTCAAGATGGGACTCCAGTCTAAACCTTCCACAAATGGTCTAGAGATCAAAAGAGAGGCATAGAGTTTGGAAACATAAGAAAGTGTCTCCTCCTCAATCTCCCAATCCTCCTTCACAGAAATCCCTTTTCCAGAAACTTGATCAAATTCTTATACCTCCTTCATCTCACCACATTATGAGAGGAGAAATTTTCATCCCCCTCCTTTATCTACTTGGACTCAGATTTCTATCTCAAGCTCATGTCCTTTCTTCTGATAAGGGTTTCAAACTCTCTCCTCCATCGACTCCCTAGGAAAGTTTCCATCCTCCTCCAACCTATCAAACCCTCGCGTATTAATATACATTTACCTCCTTTCAAGTTAATCAAGCATATATCCAACAGTTCTCTCTCATTAAAGGATTCCTCCAATCAAAGTAAATAATCTTAAGAAAAAATGTTTAAAGAAATCACATGTTATTGACAGATTTCATACACTCCACTGGCCAATCCAACAAGCTAAAACTAATTGAACACAGATTGAAACCACAAGTCTCTCCTTTTCCTCCATCCTAACCCTTCCTCCCCTGAACTCTACACCAAAAGAAATCCTAAATGCCTTGAACTCAAATTTGATGAGATTTGATTGGAATTGCCAACATCTATCATTGCCATCTCCAAGACTCTCACCCATCCTTTATCTAGGGGACTATAACTTAGCTTATAACAAACTGAATAAATGAGAAACTGTTTGTACAGCTTATTAATATACTTTGAGAAAGTTCAAGTTACATGACTAAAATACAAGAGCGTTTCACATTGCAGCAAGCAACTCTCCTAGACTCTAATAACATAGAGCAGAAGATATTAACCAGGACAAATATAATTTTACCTGCTTGCGAAGAAGGCCTAACATTAGGTATATAGCCATTTCTGCACATGACATTGCATTTCCAGTTACTCCACTCGGTATCCTCGCAACTTTGATTCCAAATTTTGTGGCAGCATCAACGTCCACACCTTCAATTATTAAGTTCATAAATATATATTTCATTTTTTAAAAAAGGATAAAAGGCTCATACACATGTTGAAAAGGAAAGAGCATGGTAACAACCATCAAGGCCAACACCGAACTGCACTATGAGCTTCATGTGGGTTGCTCGAGAGATCAAATCAAAATCAAACTTCATCATTTTAGGAATACAGATGTGGTAGTTACTAATAACTTTAGGTACATCTTCAGATGGAACAACATCAACCTACCATTTTTAAATAAATGAAAATGATTAACAAAAGATTAGGGCAGCATTCGTTTCTTACAGATTATAATACATATATATAAACATAAATCTGATTATCTCATCATCCAATTATGTTGCAACTAGGTCTTTTCAATTCCAAAAGCTAAGCAAATCTTCATATTTCAAAGATTAATCTCCCTCTTTCTCATGGTATATTCACTGTACAAATGATTTTACTGGATTACAGTTTTTTTTAGTTGGTCTGGGTCTCTCTTTTTTGTTGGATTTGTTTTTTTTTTTTTTTTCTTGTGGCCTTGTACATCCTTTCGTTTCTCTCAAGGAAAGTTCGGTTTCTTACCCCAAAAAAGTAATGAATAAATAAAGAAAAATTACTCTACAAATGACAACTCCATTTAAAAACTTCTGAAGAATGACGCTGATGAGATTTTCAAAGAGGATGATGAGTATTAGTTGTTTTGCTTCTAACATTTGTTAATATAATGGCCATCCAAGCTTGAGAGTTGATGAAGAGTCTTTTGAAGATATTATGTCTTTTTTATATTTTGGATATCCGTGAGTGTCCGAGCCAACTTACACGCACCTCTACTAATCTCACATAACAATTCGATTGACCCTACAACATTCGGGTTTCAAGGAAACTCGTAGGATATTAAGTCCTAGGTAGGTGACCACCATGGATTGAATATGTTATATCTCTTCTTTCTAATAATGAGCATTCCAATTTGGAAGACATTGAGCTTGCTAAGGTTCATCCTATGAATAATGAATTTCTTTGTCCTGCCTCTATTTGCTTCATAGAAAGATCTTTTACATTATTTTGAAGATTTCAGAATCAATCTCTATGAAATAAAACCTAAGGGTTCACCATAGTTATTGAGGAGCTTTCATTGTGGATTCTCATGTTGCTCTATCTCTGTGTTGGTGTTCTGAGGTGGATCTTGTTTTAAGCTCCTCTCTTTTTTTTTTTTTTTTTTTTTTTTTTTGTTCTGGATTTGTACAGGAATCAGTGACTGCTGCCTAAGGTTTGGTTGGTTTTCTGCTGGGATTGGAGAGCTTGTATTCTCAGTTTGGTTGGTTGTTCTTTTCGTTTCTTTTCTTTACTTTTTCACTCCCTGTAGGAGTTTGAGAAACAATTTGAAAATATTTTCTATTTTATACAACAAACGTTCTATGAAAACATGTTTGATTGACTATTCTCTAAACTCATTTTCAAAGTGTCCTTATTTCTATTAAGAAACGTGTTTTCCATTAAGAACTTGAAAAGTACAAGAGAACCAAAGAGTTGCATTAAGAATCCAATTGGTCTGGAAAGAGTACCTAAAAAATTATTTGAACTAAGAACCCAAAAACATTAAATTGTTTATTCTTCCAAAATCACGTTATATGAACCACGATTTCAATATGCATAACAATGTTAATTAACGTTAACCTTTACCATTGATTCAATTACAAATCTTAACAAGAAGTTAAAAAAACAAATATAGATATAAATACAAAACAAACATTTTGTATATAGCTTCTGAAACAAACCAAAATCTTCCTATACAAAGAATATAAAAAAGGGGTTCATAGCAAAATGCTCAAACACTAGAATAGCAGGAACAACAAAACGAATCTTCTTTAGAGAATTATAAAAGGAATATGCAATCTATCCCAAACACTCGATTATCCAAAACAAAACCATAGGAAGAGAATTACAAAAAATTTACTGAAAAAGGAGTTCCAATTCAAAAATATGGTTGAACAATAACCTAAGTTTAAAATATATTGACACATTGCCGAAACTAATAACTGTCTGAAGAGCAGATTCAAAGTCCTGAGTTGGTTGACCATTAGTTGATTAGCACAACACAATATACTCACAGAGAGAAAGAATATTGAATGAAAATTATTCATTGTACCTGAACGAACGGATACTTTTCCAAGTATTCTCTGGTATAATTATGAGAACTAGCAAACTGAGACCCACAAAAGAGAACACGGATTAAACCATTGCTGCTATCCTCATGTGTTCTTTCCATCTTCAACACTACGAGAAATGCATCGCAGATCAGCTGAAAGTTAACGAAGAGAGAAGAGAGAAGAGAGAAGAGAGAAAAAAGAAAACTGATCGCTATAACTTACAAGAACACACCAAAAGAAATGGAATGGACAGCAGTCGATTTCGTGACTATTGAGCTTCACGATAACCTCTTTAAAGGGAGATTGCTTAGAGATGATCCAAAATCCAAAAACTTATATCAAATTGACATCTTTTTTTAAGTCATGTTTTTTTTTTTTTTTTTTTCACGATTTTGGGATATGTGAAATATGGAACATTCGATTTGGGTCAATATTAAATGATCACTTTTTTTTTTTTTTTCAAAGGTGTTGTAATTAAAGTAATTTGAGACGGGAAATCACCTCAGACCACGAAGTTGATAGTATGAACAACTATGGTAGTTGAGTCATGCTCTTGTTGGCTTAACTCATAACACAAACAAATATTTTTCCATATTTCCTTTGTCTCTTTTCTCCTACCTCTTTTAACAACTAGAATATTTCATTCAATGCAACACAAATCACTTAGAAAATATCCCATGAGTTATTTTTTACATTCAAATGTTGTAGGATCGGTTGTTGTCTCGCAACATTAATTTAGGTGTATGTAAACGAATCCGGACATTTAAGAATATAAAAAAGAGTGTAACATAAATACTCCATTTTCTTCTCGGTCAACATTTATTCTCCACTAATCATGTACCATCAACATTCAATGTTATTGATATCAAGCATGGGGACAAGTCAACATCGATCAAGCTCAATTTTTGTTATTGAGTGTTTAGTGAAAAGTCGAGATTAAAAATGTAAATCTTGAAACCTAAGAATCAAATTAAAATAAAACTCAAATCTCAAATATAAAATTGTAACTTTTTGGGACCTAGGGACTAAATTAAATTCAAACCCAGAACTTAAAGATTAAATTGTTAGGTTGTATGTCCTAAAACTCGCAGTTTGTAAAATAAACTTATTCAGTTATCAATAAAGATGTTATTCAGGTTTATTCAATATATTTAATAAAGTTGTTATTGAATGTATGAATTGCTCATTTCATCTTAGAAAGAACTTAAATCCAATAAACTAAGATCCATGGTTGTTACATGAGTATTTGGATTTTATGTGGAGACATAAGAGTGGATCAAGTTCGAGTAGATAGCTAAAACAGTCTATAGTATACGGATAAAGTTGGGTACCTTATTCTGGGGACACTATTGGATGCAGTCCACTTTGTATTTAGTACAAACGATTTGATCCTGAATCGTTCATGTGGAGACAGACAAGTGGAGGCATCATATGTAAAGAGTTTGTATAAGACCGGACCAAGAAATGAGTCACTCTTACTTTAGAACGCCGTTTATTGTATAAGACTGACTATTTCAAAGCAGTGACCTAGGTAACTTGACCTTAATCTCGAGCTAACTACGAACTCTTATTTATTCGAAATTATCCTTAGATTTGTATGGGTGAGGGTTGACCCAATAACATCAACTCAATAAGCCTCCCATTTCAGGGGTAAGACCGGGTAGATAGGTGGACACATAGGGTGCAAGATGGAATTTGCTCCTATCCGCTTTTAGGGATATTAGAGAGTTGTTCCCTTAACTCCGGGTCTTGAACAAGGGCCCCACCCTCTTTTTGGCCCAAGAGGGACTCGATTTGATAATTGGATCACAAACCAATTGTTCATTAAAGGATCAGTGAAACTTAAGGAGCAAGGTGTAATCTCGAGGGGAAAACGACTTTTGACCCAGTCGTTATTACGAACAACCTGTGAATGGGTGACTTACTGATTACAGTTATATCAGCTGGATAGAAATATATCTGCAATAAGGAGAGTGTAACTACTGGACTTTAGTGGAGTGGCCTGGTAATTAACAAATGTTGATTTATTTGGTTTAAAGAGTTTAGCCAATTAATCTCGGATTGTTGGAGCCCATGATCTGTAGGTTCATTAGGTCCCTTACTAGCTCATACACGAATTAAACCTTAAAATAGCATAATGAGTAAATTTGAAAATTTCAAATTTGAAAAAAGAGAATCAGTTATTATACGTTTAATTATCGAATTAAACAAAATTGGAGAATATAAGAATATTTAAGTATGATTTAAATATTAAATATGTGAATAAAGATTCATATTTATGGTATTAGTGGTTTAATGATTTATATTTGATATTAAATTAAAATTGTTTAATTAATTATTTAAAACCGATTTTGTTTAAAATTAATATATATATATATATATAAATATTGATTAATGAATCAAGTATTTTATAAAATTAAATTTATTTTTCATGAATTTCAAAGAAAAATAATTATAAATTGATTTTAAATTCAAGTAGGATTTTCCCACTAAAGTGACCACTTCATTCTCCATTTAGTACATGAGTTCTTGGTGTCAATTTGACATCAAATTAGATTTGCATGTTGATTTTTACAAAGAGACTGAATTGTCTTGTTGAGAAGATGAGGAGAGACTGTTGAATTAAGAGAAAGAAAAGTTCTTTCTCTAGGGTTGAAAAATATTCGGGACTTCTTCATCCAAACTCAAAAAATCCCTACAATTATAGTTCATTTTGGATCCTACAATCTAATTTAAGGACCTAGAGGATAATAGGAAAGTTAAATTGGTGGTCTATAAACTATTGAAGAAGAAATTCGAGCAAGGAGTTGTTGAATTTTGGAGAATTCTTTTGAATTTCAGAAACACTATTTCTTTAATACGTGCATGCTTTTGATTTGATTGCTAAAATTGATGGAATTAGAGTGCTTAAGATCCAAATTGCTTCCGCTTGTTGATTGTCAACACCAACATAAAAGCGTAACATTTTGAAATTTATAAACCAAATAGAAACCAAACTCAAAACTTATGGACCAAAAAGATATTTTTTTTCTAGTTAAAAATATCATTCTATCCTTCTATTACATAGTGGTCTTGGAATTGAGGATGTGGCAAGAGCTATGAGACCTTTGTTTGGTACAAGTTTTATAGGTTGGACATGAGAATGTTGTATTCCCAGGCACTCTATTTTCCCATGAATAAGGGATATGAAAAAAGGGTGAGTTTTCTCTTTTTCCTCATTCATTTGCTTTTTATTTGGAATATATTTAGTTAATAAGAACTGAATGATATTAATTTATCAAAATCAATACAACTAATTATTTAACTAGAATATTTTAATAACATTTTTATTAAAATGTATGTTGATTTCCATTTTACGAATCAGAACTAATTAAATAAATGTAATTATTTATTTTATTGAATTTGTTGATTGATTTGTAAACAATATTTTAAAATTGGGGTCTTTTAAATATAAGAAAGAAGCCCAAAATATTTACAAAATAGTAAACTATTAATCCAACCTATAACAAATTAAATAATAAAATAAAACCCATGTAAATTGACGAAAAAGCCTAGCTAAACTACCTCACGAAATGCGTGCGAAGACACCACTCCCTCACGATCTACGAACTCAGAGGACAAGTAGCCCACCCATGAATGTACAGACCCGACCTGCGATTAATCGCCTGCTAACGGAAAAAATCATGACCGAAACTGACTGCATCATCTTCTTCACCAACTAACTTTCATTTTAAAAAAAACTTCCTCTAACTTTTCATTTATTGCAACTTTTTTCTCTAACTCTGGTGATAAACCTTGATAGAAGTTTATTAGTATCTATCATTGATAGACTTCTATCTCTATTAAAGAGGATCTCTACTGCTATAGTTATACTTGTTACTCAAGTAACTCTCCCACCATCCTTACTCTTCATGATTCTCTAACTCTACCTTTTATAAGAATACTGTTGTTTAAATAAAGGAGAAGAAGAAGACAAGTCTATCACTGTCTATCAATTGCTCGCCTTATGTTGGACGATCGTGCATGTCGTGCTAGGCAATCGTGCAAGTAGCATTTGTTGCGTTGAGCGATCATGTAGTCAGCGTTGAGTGATCGTGCATGTTGCGTTAGGTGGTCGTGTTAGCAGCACTTGGGAATTGCGTGCATTAGCTGAGTGATCAAGTGTTGATGTGCCATAGTTGTTGTGCATTGGTACGTTGGACGTGACTACGAGGTTTCACTAGAGGGAACTGCGCAAGAGTTTTTCTTTTGTTTTTGTTTTTTTTCCCTACCTTAGGGCTACCCAACTAAGGTCTATTTTGTTGTTTATTTAATTTATGCATGTGATGTATGATTAAATTTTATATGTTGCATAACGTATGCCATATAGTTTAAAATCCTACCTTAGGATAAACAACCTGGGATCTTAGTTGATTGGTTTTGGGTTAATGCAAACTAAATGTTAAATAAAGTAGCACTTTATTTTATTAAATAAATAATTCATTTGTACAAATGATTTACAAACTATAAAACCACGAACATTTAGTTTGAAAATGAGACTGAATGTTGCATGTTTCGTAGACCCAGACTCTCCAAGTGACCGTCAAACACTATGACATTAGAGCCTTTGAAAATGAATCTGCAACATTATGCTCTGAACAATTTTTATGACGATCACGTCCCCTCGATTCACAATCTCCTAGATGAGATAATATTTGTGCTCAATTGCTTTCCTCTATTGTGGCTCCTAGGCTCCTTGAAATTCGCCACAACACCACTTAATCACAATATGGGGTGATGGATTTTGATATGTCAGGAACAACTTCCAATCTGTCAAAAACTTCCTGAGCCATATAATCTCCTTAACAGCTTCACAAGCCGCTACATACTCTGCCTGCATGGTAGAGGGTAGTACTGACTCTTAGAAAGATAGAATATCACCAGAAAAAACTATTAACAAAAAGAACCAATGAGTGGAAGTAGATCGTTCCAAATCCCATTGTGAAAGAATTTACAATCAAACAGCAACAGTTATGCATAAACTTTTAAATTACAACATGTTTCAAGAAGAAAATACAAGAGATCGAGTGAACATACCCTTGAAGAACCTTTTCTTCTTGCACTTCCTTGTTCCAACAGCATGAACGTTCAACAGCACGAACGCTCAACAGCACGAAGGCAACGCCTCTGGAATAACCTCGAACACAATTGAGTAACACTCGACCCTCAACCCTTGAACAACAAGTAGACACTACCATGAGGCTATCTCGGTATTCTTGGTGTGGGAATCCATGAGTTATGGGCTTTGTGTGGATTTGGTAGAGGGAAGAAGGAATTGAACGATCGTGTAGACGATCGAGTAAGTGGGAGAAGGCAAGAGTCTATCGTGTAGACTTGGGTACTCGATCGTGTAGCAGCGAGCAACTATCGTATAGTATACTCTTTACTCGATCATTTACTCTCTCAAAGCTATTGTGTAGCTTTTGGTTAATGTGCGTTCGATTATGAAAAACTGAAAACGATTTTCATTTTATCCATCAGTTACCATAACTGATTACAACTTCCCACTAAGTTGGTTATTAGGAGAAAAAACCGAAACCAATTATCTCATAATTGATTTAATTTTAAATAAATATTATATTCATAACCTATCATATTCTCCTTTATGGCATTTAATATTAATTCCTCCAATTAATGTATCTAATACATCAAATCAATTATATCATATATAATTGAAGCAATTTAATTATATCATATATAATCAAATTCCCTCTTGTTAATTTGAACACTTCAAACTAACCCAAAAACTAATTCTCAACATGAATCCATTGAGCTACCAAGGGGACCTTATGGATCTGTAGCTTGAAGCTTCAACAGTACGTGAATAACTGACTAAACTCTTTAATCACGATATCTACCATCCATTAACTGTCGAACATTCCACTAAAGACCGATAGCTGCATTCTTTGCGCTACAGATATATTTTTGTGTCCATTCGATATAACCAATCAATAGTACGATGACCCTTCACAAAACGCTCTAAGTACAACTGGACCAATTTACCGTTTTGCCCCTGTAGTTACATCTAACTCTTTAAGTATCACTGATTCCTCTAATGAACAATACATCATGTCCTACTATGAGTAAATCCTTCTCGGGCCAAGAGAAGGTGTGGCGCCACATTGTTCAAGCTTCGGAATCCGCCTTTAATGGAACAATTTATCTACTTACCCCTGCTTCGGGGAAGGAATGAATTCCGTCTTATGTAGATGAGTTTCTAGCTCCCCAATCAAACGAATTCCCAAAGTGGTAGTTGAGTTGGTGATTTGGCCACTCGCACCCATGCAAATCAAAGGACTGCCTTCATAGGCAGGTGCTAACAACTCACTCAGGATTAAGGTCATGTTACCTATGGTCATTGTAGTGAAATGAAAGTCTCTGTCATGAACGGAGTTATTCCGGTCTTACATAAACTTCTTTGTATAGAGCATCCTCGCTCACATGTCTAATACATGAATGGTCAGGATCAGACCATTTGTAGCACTTTACAACACTTGTAACATCTACAAAGCAGGCCACACTCGCAGTGTCACCAGGATAAGGTTTCCCTCCTTTATCCATGTACTACAGACCATTTAGGTTATCACTTAAAGCACGATCCACTTGTATGTCTCCACGTACATGCTTAAGTTACAACGACAACCAAGGATCTTAGTTTATTAGTGTGTGGTCAATGAAACTAAAATATCTCATATTTCAGAGACTGTAGTGAATAAAATATCTCATATTATTACATCACAAAGAGTTTGTTCATACAGGTTTACAAACTACAGAACCCTATGAGATTTAGGCATCAACCCCAACAATCTTCTACTTGTCCTAAAGCTAGGGGAGTGTACAAGATAATTACAAGTACAAAATAATAAACTAGGGTATAAAGGCCCAGTACAACAATACTCCCACTTGCCCTAGTCCAGCCGCAGTCGGTCCCGTTGACCCATGCTCTGTAGGTGACCCTCAAACACTGTAGTCGGGAGAGCCTTCGTAACAGATGAGCAACATTGTGCTCCGAAGCTATCTTCGTGACAATCATGTCCCCTCGATGCACAATCTCTCTGATGAGATGGTATTTTCGCTCAATATGCTTGTCGCGCTTGTGATCCGAGGCTTTCCAGAATTTGCCACAACACTACTATTATCATAATAAAGGGAAATTGGCGTAGACATGTCTGGAACAACTTCCAAATCAGTCAGGAACCTCCTTAGCAGCTTCACAAGCCGCAACATATTCGACCTTCATGGTGGAGTTAGCAATGCACCCCTACTTAGTACTTCGCCATACTACAGCTCCTTCATTAAGAGTGAACATTGATCATAAAGTGGATTTTCGAGAATCTTTATCAGTCTAAAATCAGAGTTCGTGTATCCTATAAGGATCAAATCCTTCGAACCATACACAACCATGTAGTCCCTCGTTCTCTGAAGATACTTGAGGATGTTCTTGACAACAGTCCAGTGACTCTGTCCTAGATTAGACCGATATCTACTGACTATCCCCACAATGTAGTAGATGTCAGGTCTAGTACATAACATCGTGTACATCAAACTGCCAACGACAGATGCATAGGGGACCTGTCTCATTTCCTCAACTCTTCAGGTGTCTTAGGACACTGCTCCTTAGACAATGTAACTCCATGTCGAAAAGGCAAAAGGCCCTTTTTGGAGTTCTGCATCAAATACTGGATCAACATCTTGACAATGTACGATGCCTAAGATAGTGCTAGTACTTTGTTCTTTCGATCTCGAAATATCTGTATCCCAAGAACAAACTGAGCCTCTCCCAAATTTTTCATTTGGAATTGGGTCGTTAGCCAGTTCTTAACTAAAGTCAGTAAACCTACATCATTCCCAATGAGTAGGATATCGTCTACATATAACACTAGGAAAACTACTGAACTGTTGATGATTTTTTTTGTAAACACAAGGTTCATCAACGTTTTGGTCAAAGCCATAAGATTTGATCGCAGTATTAAACCTTATATTCCAAGATCGAGATGCCTATTTCAGTCCATAAATGGATCGATTCAACTTGCAAACTTTTTTCTCCTGACCTTGGGCTATGAATCCCTCGGGCTGCACCATGTAAATGGTCTCCTCAAGATTACCATTCAGAAAGGCAGTCTTGACATCCATTTGCCATATCTCATAATCCTAATATGAGGCAATAGATAGGAGGATGCAAATAGACTTAAGCATGGCAACAGGCGAGAAAGTCTCCTCATAGTCAAGTCCCTCTGCCTGGGTATAACCCTTTACTACAAGTCTAGCCTTGAAGGTTTGCACCTTCCCATCAGTACTCGTTTCCTCCCGTAGATCCATTTACAACCTATAGGTGTAACCCCATTAGGTTGATCTATAAGATCCTATACTGAGTTAAAGTACATAGACTCCATTTTGAGATCCATCGCTTTGACCCATTCGTCAACATCCTCCATTGAAAAACTCTCCACCATGATCAGATCGAAGTGTCTTAATCCATTTATCTAATGCGTTTTCAACTTCAATCTTGAACTCTTTGAAATTTTCAAAGGATTTTGACTTGTGTTGCATCAAATAAACATACCCATACCTCGAATAATCATCAATAAAAGTGATGAAATACTCGTAGCCTCCTTTGGCTCGTAAATTTATCGGACCACAAAGAATTGAATGCACTAATTTTAGAGGCTCTTTGGCTCTATAACCTTTTACAGTAAAAGGTCTTTTAGTCATCTTGCCTTCAAGGCATGACTCGCACACAGGGAAAGAATTTTCTTCTAACTTGTTTAAAAATCCATTCTTCACCAATCTCTCAATCCTATTGAGATTGATGTACTCTAATTGAAGGTGCCAAAGTTGGGCATTTTTTTTTGGAGAAACTTTAAGTTCGCTTGTTTTGAGTTACGACAGTTTTAAACATCTCTATGTTATGAAGGGAATTTGTTGCTAACGGCCTTAGGACATACAAATTATTTTCTAGTAAAGCTGAACATATCTCAACACCATCTTTCAGAATAAACACTTTATTAACTAAAAAATTAAGAGTGTATTTACGTTATAGCAAGGACTTTACAGAAATTAAGTTCATCTTTAACTTGGGAACAACATATACATCATTCACAATGATAAATCTATTATGTAAAGACAATCGGAGGCCTCCCACTACCACAACTAAGACGACGTGTTTGGTGCCTACTCGCATTCTTATCTCACTATCCTCAAGCTACCGCCAGGATCTAATCCCTGAAAAGAAGAACAAACATGGTTAGTGGCCCCAGAGTCTATAATCCAGGCAGATTTATCATTCTCCACTAAACAAGTCTCCAAAACCAGTAAATCACATTTATGTTGTTTGGCCTTGGCCTTTTTTTTCTTCCTCTCCTTTAACCGGCATGGGCAGTTCCGCTTCCAGTGCCTATCCTGGTTGTAGTGGAAACATTTTCCTTTTTCAATCGGTGCTGGTCGCCTACCCCGCTGAGCGGCAGGTTGTGGGTTAGCTGGTGCCTTCCCCTTCCCTTTACTACCCTTCTTCTTCTTCCACTTGTTAGTGCCGGAAGAAGAAGGTACAGACTTAGTTCCTGTGGTCGAACCTCAGAGGAACTTTTTAGATGATGAAGCAACATTTGCCTCATCAACTATCCTCTCCTTGCTTTTCAGTAAGGATTGAAACGTCTGCAACTTGTTGAGAAGAGTTATAAGGGTGTAATCAACCCCGTTCAGAACAGTGTTACTTACGAAGTATAGGAAGCTTTCTGGCAATGTCTCTAGAATAATGCTAACCTGGCTGCCTTCATCGATGCGAGCCCCATTCGTCTCTGCCACATTAAAATGGATCATCATGTGCAGAACATGTTCTTGAATAGATGCACCCTCCTTCATTTTGGAGTTAAAGATGCATTTTAGAGCGTCATGCTTGAGCTGCCCAGATGGTTGTCCGAATATTCCCTTCAGGGACTCCATGATCTCACGTGCAGTGACCATGGGTTCATGCTTCTTGGCCAAGATGTCATTTAGGTTGGCCAAGATATACGCTCAGGCCTTCTCGTTCACCCGTGTCCATCGCTCATATGTATCTCGAATGTTTCGAGCAGCAGTAAGAGGTGGAATAGAAGGACATTCCTTCATAAGGATGAATCAAAGGTCATCGATGATAAGTATTTTGTTTATCGAGTTCTTCCAACTAGCATATTTGTCGCCAGTTAGTTTGTCAGTAGTTAAAAGAGATAAAGTAGTAGTTGCCATAATTTAAAAGTTGCTGAAAAACAAGAACAAACTTAATGAGTCTACTTGTATTACCACTTTTAAGACCAATTTTAGGTTTTAGCAAAATAGTTCTATTGTACCCTAAGTGAAAAGACATCTATTTTGCAATGATGCCCTAGCGAGGCAGAACAAAAGTCACCATTGGGGTGATCAAGTGTCCCTTCACTGGGATGAGACATTCTCAACCATTAGATAGAAACAACTCTTGTAACTAACTCTAACAGTCACCATTGTTTGGTCCAAAATTTGTTAACAACCTTAACAATTCCGCGTAAGTGTAACCCCTCATTTTAGGCCCTAGAGTCCCACCTTAATGTGCCCACCATAGGGAAAAAGCAAATTAGGACAAGAGACTAAAGCAACTTTATCCTTTTCAGGAGATCAAATAAAGAGTTGTGCAAATACTGCCATTCTTTAGGGGGACACTCCCAGGGTGCCTCGAGGTGATGCACAAAAATGTTATCCAACCTAATGAAAGAGACCATGAGATATGTTGTCACACGTTCCACTCCCACTTACTATGAACATTCTCTCCATTCACCTTGGTATTGACCTACCCAAACACCATCCTTTAGGGGGACACTCCTAGGGTGCCACGAGACCGAGGATAGATCTCATGGTGTGAACTTTTAGGTAGAAACGTATAGAGGTTCAAGTGAAATATCATATATCCCAAGTACCTCCCATTGAATGTTCTACCTACGGTTTCATTAACTTAGACAATTCGACTACTGACTTTATCTAAGTGTGAGTTTAATTTGCTAAAAAACAAATCTTGCTTTTGATAATTAAACAAGTTCGAATCAAGTCTTATTTAACACTTTAACAGACTATCATCGAATTTGCATGCATGCAACAAATCTATCTAATTCACCTTTACAGGTAGGTTCCCAAGTAGGGGTGTTCCATTTCCGTCAGCTTAAATACCCCAACCTAGCCAAAACCCGCCTTAGACAAAAAGTCCCTTATAGATAGATTTGGTACATATTTAATCTTTTATTAGTCAATTCAATCCTATTAAACCGATTAAAAAATTAAAATTACGTTTCTAATCTCATTAGAACCGTGATCTTAGGTCTATCTCAAACAAATTTTAAAACTCTTTTAAAACATGATTAAACCTAAGTTTGCATGCATGTCTTTCTTATTGATTTTAGTTCTAATATCTATTATAACACTTATAAAAAGAAACAACTAAAACCATCCACATTGCTAAGCTAGACTAGGCATTTATAACTTTTATAAATTAACTTAAGTGTCATGCTTCATGCAATGTTCATTCATTACTATATATAACTCTTATATAACTTGTAATGAACCAAGCATACATACTTTCATACACCCTTATACCATAACACTTATAATATAAAGATGATGCATAGATATGCTTAATGTATGCATATATTATAACTCTTATGTTATATCATGCATGTGCATGCTTTAAAGTAATTCAACCATGCAAGCTACTATATTATAACTCTTATAATATAAAGATGATTCATGAATAAATGCATAACCTACAGTGACTTTTAAAACTATATGGCATACTTTATAACATATAATCAAACATACATCACATGTACATTCATAAAAAAATAAATGGACCAGGATAATTAGCCTAAAAAACTGGAAAAGAAAAGCTATCTATTACAAAAACCATCGAGTCAATCGGTTCAAATAGGTGAACCTGGTCTTGAATTGCCCGGGCGAGCCTTGAACCTTGATCGTATAACAACTCCTTGTGATCCTCAAGTAACGCTGAACAAGTATAAACGATTGTGTAGCATGGATCGAGTGCCTATAACTATGCGATGAAGCATGGAAGCCACGTGATCGTGCAATGCACATCATGTAATGCATGCCTAAATGATCAAGTAGATAACAACTATGTGATGAAGCATGATTGTCCAAACGATCGTGGAGCAAGTGTCAAGTATTGTATACCAAGTGATCGAGTAGCCAGTGACTATGCGATGAGCATGCTGGCTACTCAATCGTTTAGTGCGCTCGCCTACCATGCGTTGAGTATCATATTCTCAACGGTCATTTACCTCAGCATATACGCGGTCAAGTAGCCAACACAACACGACCGAGTAAACTCTTTACTCGATCGCGTAGCATTAGCCATGTGATTGTTTAACAAATACTACACGATCGAGTAGAACTTTTCTACACGATCGCATGGCAAATCTAAATGATTGTTTAGCTCGGGCTACACGATACGACCAACCCTTGGTCTTCTTCCTCGATGAGAATGACATCTCCATGCATTGAAGCTTCATCATGAATGACTCTTACAGACTCAAACACTTTTAATACAGACTCGATAGTAAAGTGATTATGCCCAAAAACACAGGGGTCCTTACAAATTAACTTGAAAAGTAAAGAAAGCTTTAACAAACAGAGGCAATCATCCCGAAACATCCATCAATTCATATCCACAACTATATCTAACGTTTAAATGCATTGTAGACCACAGAAAACCCACCAAGACTGCAAGTGTTATTCAATGCATCATTGAAATGTGGAATATCAGAACAACCTGGCTCTGATACCAATTGAAGGAACTCGTACAAAGAGAACCAATGAGCAGAAGCAGATTGTTCCAAATCCCATTGTGAAAGAACATACACATTTACAATCAAACAACAACAGTTATGCATAAACTTTTAAATTACAACATGTTTCAAGAAGAAAATACAAGAGATCGAGTGAACATACCCTTGAAGAACCTTTTCTTCTCGTACTTCCTTGTTCCAACAACACGAATGCTCAATAACATGAATGTAATACCTCTAGAATAACCTTGAACACAATTGAGTAACACTCGACCCTCGAACAACAAGTAGACACTACCATGAGGCTACCTCGGTATTCTCGGTGTGAGAATCAAAGAGTTATGGGCTCCGTGTGGATTTGGTAGAGGGAAGAAGGAATTGAACGATCGTGTAGACGATCGAGTAAGTGGGAGAAGACAAGAGTCTATCGTACTAAATTGGGTAGCAGCGAGCAACTATTGTATAATATACTCCTTTCAATCATTTACTCTCTCAAAGCTATCGTGTAGCTTTTGGTTTAATGCACGTTCGATTATGAAAAAATGAAAACGATTTTCATTTTATCCATTAGGAGAAAAAATCGAAACCAATTTTCTCATAATTGATTTAATTATAAATAAATATTATATTCATAACCTATCACATCTCATGCAATATATAAACATAGTTCTTTTTCTCCTTTATGGTATTTAATATTAATTCCTCCAATTAATGTATCTAATACATCAAATCAATTATATCACATATAATTGAAGCAATTTAATTATATCATATATAATCAAATTCCCTCTTGTTAATTTGAACACTTCAAACTAACCTAAAAACTGATTCTCAACATGAATCCATTGAGCTACCAAGGGGACCTTATGAACCTATAGCTTGAAGATCCAACAGTACGTGAATAACCGACTAAACTCTTTAATCACGATATCCACCATCCGTCAATTGCTAGGAATTCCACTAAAGACCGACAGCTGCACTCTTCGCGCTACATGTCACACCACTTCCCAGATTACCCTTTTATTCTGGAAGAGGATATGAACGTGGTAGTTACTAGCCCTGCTACCAACACTCACCTCCTAATCTAAATACTAACCTATTCATCTGATTAATAATATATATAAACAGCTAACCTCTCCTAAGGTTCTACAAAGATGACATAAATACATGCATACAGCCAAGACATTACTTTTATAGGAAAAAAAAATTCATAGGTGGCCCAAACATTCCTACAGAAGCCCCAGTCTCTCACAAAACATGTGTACATAAATAGATCATCAACCTAAGTCTTTTAATAAGCCGAGTCTTTCGGTGGCAAGCAGTAGAAGGATCAACCTTGAGGAAACTGACCGCTACCTGAAAAGGGAAAACATAGAAATTTTGTGAGCTAAAAGCTCAGTGAGTGACTATAGAATCGTAAAGCAACAAGCATAGCATCACTATAAACATGTAAATATGCCAATGAGTAAACTCAAGCAAATGTCTCTACATGTAGCTGTAAACCATTCTCAGACAACATTATTATTCCTAGTTGAGAACGAGCCTAAACGCACTAGCTCCCAAATGTTTATTACTAACCAAGAGACCCATACTTCGGTCTCTCATCCATAACTGCCTACGTGCACGTGGCCACACTAAGTACCATCATATTTTAGGTACTTCGGCTCAGATACCTTCTCAAATTTGTCCTTCAGTATCGAGCTACTATGATACCTTTTCATATGTCCTTTAGTATCAAATTGGCCAGATACCTTCTCAAATGTCCTTCGGTATCAAATTGGCCAGGTACCTTCTCAAATTTCCTTCGGTGCCTAATTGGTTAGATACCTTCTCAACTTCCTTTGGTGCCAAATGTGTATTTTGTAACATCAAATTAAGTTTCATTGCCTAGTATTTACACAAGAGCTGTTCCATTGTCACTCATTTACATAAGAACTCATTCTCTCATAACCTTCCTTTTGGAAGCATATATCAAAATTAAAACATAGCTTTTGTAATGGTTACACGGCATACCTTGGCCTGTGCTACACACATACAAGCCAAGAAACATGCATTAAGTTATTCTCCAACCATTTGTTGCTTGAGGAAGTATAAATACATCATTAATGTCATTGTGCTTTACTTGATCATATATGCATGAGTATTAGAAATCTTAAGTTTACTTAGTCACTCAGAGTTCGTCATGCTCTTATTGGTTTATACGCTTCCCCTAGCTCTTCTTGGCCTGAAAAGATATAATTCTCGATTAAACTACTTAGAATTCCTAATAAAATACCTCAAATAATTCATTCATTAAAGGAACTTCCATCAGTACAGACAGCTTTACTAGCGAGATCCCCCTGAGCGATGCTAGCAAGATCCCCCTGAGCGATGCTAGCGAGATCTCCTTGAGCGATGCTAGCGAGATCCTCTAGAGCAATGCTAGTAAGATCCTCTAGAGCGATGCCAGTGAGATCCTCTAGAGCAATACCAGCGAGATCCTCTAGAGCAAGATTAAGCTTTTCCTGTGAAATTCTTAGCGATACTTACCTCAATTCCTAGCGAGATTTCCCCCTAGAGCGAGATCCTCCTTTCAAAATCAGTGATATTTCCTTTATAAGCGAGATCCTCATGCCCAAATCTCGCTATAATTCTCCACGATGAACTGCTTGTTTGTTCTTCACAACTAGCTGTCTGCTTATGCACCAATCCCCTATTATAACTTCAAAAATTCATAACTCAAAATCCAGAGCTCTTTTCAAGAAACTTCCTTCTAAAAACTTGTTTAGTTTTGAGCTAACTTATTTACCTTAAAATTTCAGCCTAGAATTCCTTATAATTTGGCTTGGAACTTCCAAATATCACTTTGGGCTCTGATTAATCCGTGGTTCTGCCTCTTCTGCAAATTCTCCACTTTTGTTCTTCTCCTCTTGCAATCTTCCTCCAGCAGGACAACCTTGAAAACTAGATTCTCCTAGCTTTCAAATTGCATTGAATTCGCTAGATTTTCTCTTGTCAATTGTCGAAACCATGATTTTGAATTTTCACTTCTCCTTTTAATCTTTTTGTCGCTTCCTGAATTTAAGGAGTAGATTGCCACATCACCCCTCACTTAGTGCCTCCAGCCAGACTAATGATTTAGTTTCTTCATTAAATATATTTTCCTTCCCTTCCTTCATAATCCCTATAAACAACATGAATTTCTACTTAAAAAATGTGTAATATAACATCCTTTTGGCTAAACATGCTTATCTAAGGAACCTAAGTTTGGGATTTACAATCATCTCCCCCTTAAAAGAAATTTCGTCCTCGAAATTTACCTGATATGTCATTTGAAAAGTTGAGGGTATCTATTCCTCATTTGCTCTTCAGGTTCCCAGGTTGCTTCCTCGATCCCATGATTACGCCATAACATCTTCACCAAAGGAATCGTCTTATTTCTGAGTACTTGATCTTTCCTATCCAAAATCTCGATGGCCTCTTCCTCGTAAGATAAATATTCTTTGAGTTGTACCAGTTGTGTTGCTAGTATGTGCATAGGATCAAGCACGTATTTCCTTAGCATCGACACATGAAATACGTTGTGAATACGAGCTAGCTCTATCGGCAACTGCAACCTATAAGCTACTGGACCAACTCGTTCCACAATTTCATATGGTCCGATGTATCGTGGACTTAACTTCCCTTTCCTCCCAAACTGAAGAATTCCTTTCCATAGAGATAGCCAGAGAAATACCCGTTCTCCAACTTCAAATTCTAGTTCTCTTCTTCGTTTATCGGCATAGCTCTTCTGTCTATCTCGAGCCGCTTTAAGATTATCCCTGATAAGTTTCACATTCTCTGTTATTTGTTGAACTGATTCTGGACCCAGTAATTGTCGTTCTCCGACTTCGTTCCAGCATACTGAAGTCCTGCAAGGTCAGCCGTACAATGCTTCATAGAGAGCCATTCCGATACTAGAATGGTAGCTATTGTTGTAGGAAAATTCAATCAACGGTAGGAGTGTATCCCAACTTCCTTTGAATTGTAGTACACAAGCTCTTAGCATGTCTTCCAGTGTCTATATAGTTCTTTCCGACTGTCCATCTGTTTACAGATGAAAAGCCGTACTAAAATGAAATTTAGTGCCCATAGCCTTCTATAAACTAGGCCAAAATTTTGAAGTGAACTTCGAGTCCCGATCCGACACTATCGACACTGGAGCTTCATATTGACTGATTATCCTATCCACATAAATCTTAGCTAGACGGTCTAGTGTAAAAGTTACTTTTACTAGTATGAACTTGACCGTCTTAGTTACTCTATCAACTATTACCCAAATGGCATCAAATCCTGAGGGTGTCTTAGGCAAACCAAATAGAAAGTCCATTGTCACATGTTCCCACTTCCACTCAGGCACTAGAAGTGGATTGAGTAATCCTGCTGGTCTTTGTCTCTCAGGTTTTACTTGTTGACAGATTATACATCGGTCCACGTATTCTACTATGTCTCTCTTCATCCCAGGCCACCAGTAAGATTTCCTCAAAGTTCTATACATCTTAGTGCTACCTGGATGAATGGCATAAGCGAAACTATGTGCTTCCTCTAGAATGGCTTGTTTAAGCTGTAGCTTATTAGGCACACACATTCTCCTCTCCTTTTCTAGTACACTGTCTGTTCTCAGTTGAAAGTCAACCCTGATGCCCTTACTTACATCATCAGCAATCTTCTGAAAATCAGGGTCTTCCAACTGATCCCGCTTAAGGTTTTCTACTAAGGTTGGCCTTATCTGAAAAGTAGGTATCATTCCTCGTGACGGTTTCACTGATAAGGCAGTTATGGAGTTCCTGAACTCCTACAATAGCATTCCTTTTATTGAAACAATATTGGCCTTGGGTCCCGAGGATTTCCTACTTAGTGCATCTGCCACAACATTAGCCTTACCAGGGTGGTACTTGATGGAACAGTTGTAATCTTTAATCAATTCAATCCATCTTCGTTGTCTTAGGTTCAATTCCTTTTGATCAAAGATATATTTTAAGATTTTGTGATCTGTAAATATCTTGCAGCGCTTTCCAAATAGGTAATATCTCCACAACTTCAGAGCCAAAACAACTGCTGCCAACTCCAGATCATGCGTGGGATAAATGCCCTCGTGTTTCTTAAGTTGACGAGCGGCATATGCAATCACCTTTCCATCCTGCATCAACACACATCCCAATCCTTGTCGGAATGCATCACAATAAATCTCAAATTCCTTACCTGGAATAGGCAAGGTAAGCACTGATGCTGATACTAGTCTCCGTTTCAGCTCCTGGAAACTATGTTCACACTTCAACGACCATTCAAACCTTACGCCTTTCTTGGTCAGGTTTGTCAACGGAAGGGTTATCTTAGAGAAACCTTCCATGAACCTCCAATAATAACTTGCCAACCCTAGGAAACTACGTATTTCTGAAATGGTTGTGGGTCGTTCCCAATTAACTATTGCTTCCGTCTTCTGAGTATCTACACTAATGCCCTCTGCTGAAACAACATGCCTAAGAAATACTACCCGATCTAACCAAAATTCACATTTACTGAATTTACCATACAACTGCTTATCTCACATTGTCTGCAATACTATCCTCAGGTGGGTAATATGATCCTCCCTACTACCAGAATACACCAGTATATCATCAATGAATACTATCACGAACTGGTCCAAGTAGGGATGAAATATTCTGTTCATGAGATCCATGAATACCGCAGGGGCATTTGTCAATCCAAAAGGCATTACCAGGAATTCATAATGTCCATATCTCATTCTAAATGCGTTTTTAGGAATATCGACTTCTCTCACTTTCAGTTGATAATAACCCGATCTCAGGTTTATCTTTGAAAACACTGTGGCACCTCTTAACTGATCAAACAAATCATCAATGCGTGGTAACGAATATTTATTCTTAATCGTTACCTTATTTAGCTGCCTATAGTCGATACACAATCTAAGTATACTGTCTTTCTTCCTCACAAACAATACCGAAGCTCCCCAAGGCGATACACTAGGTCGAATGTATCCCTTGTCAATTAACTCTTGCAGTTGAACCTTTAATTCTTTCAACTTAGTCGGCGCCATTCTATACGATGCCTGCGATATGGAAGTTGTCCCTGAAACTAAGTCAATAGTAAACTCCACCTCCCTGTCGGGTGGTAATCTCGATAGTTCTTCAGGAAATACATCCTGAAATTCATTTACCACTGGGACATCTTCTGGGTTCAGCTTTTTCCCTTAAGCAACCATCATATAAGCCAGATAGGCTTTACATCCCTTGCTCAATAGCTTCTGAGCTTTCACTGTCGATATCAAATTCCCCACGACTAATCGTTTGCTTCCTGTCAGCATTGCATCTTGGCCATTTGATTTTCTGAGCACTACCTCCTTCTTGTAACAGTCTATTGAAGCATGATACTTACTTAGAAAATCCATCCCCAAGATAGCATCAAACTCCAACAATTCTAAAGGAAGTAAGTCAGCATAGAAGTTCTGACCATTGATCAGTATCTTACAATGATTATAGCATCTATCTACTACTATCACATCTCCCAAAGGGGTAGAGATAAATAACTCTTCAGGCATAGGTTCAACCAGCCTATCTATACTAGGTGCATACATACTAGATATAAATGAATGTGTGGCACCAAGATCAAATAAAACATAAGCAGACTGCCCACATAACATAACATTACTGGTCACAACATTTAGAGATTTCGCTGCCTCCTAGTGTGTCACGGCATACACTCGCCCCTACTGCTGGGGTCGACCTACGACATTCTTCTGCTTGGCACCACTTGACCTTTTGGCTCGATTTCTAGCACTCTTGGGTTGGTTAACTATCTGGGAGGTCGGCTGTTGTGCTATTGGAATGTCCCTGTTCATCTGGGGGACAATCCCTCTTGAAATGCCCTGTTTGTCTGCACTGGAAATATGCACCTCTACCACTATAGCATGCCCCAGAATGCCTCTTGCCACAACTAGGGCATGTCGGTCTCCTGTCTGTGCTGGCTACCGACTCATCAGCTCGTGGCATCTCTAATCGGCTAACGGCACCAGCTAAGGGTCTCGTTTTCCTTTTCTTAGATCCCTGCCAACTGGTTCCCCTGGAATGGCTTCCACTAGTCTGGGTTGCCACTGGAGATCGAAATCCCCTGTCTCTAGGCCCTACTACGGCCTCACTGCCTCTTGGTAACTGCTCAACATCTGCCATACTTCACTCGACTCGTATTGCTGTTTCTACTAACTGGTTAAAATCTAGCCAATTAGCCGTAGACATCACCGGAGTTCTGATTTCCTTCTTCAAACCTTGTTCAAATTTCCTGCATCCATCTCTTTCCTCAGCAATAATCGGCAAGGCATACTGTGATAACTCTGTAAATTTCTGCTCATATTCTGCCACCGACATCGTTCCCTGTGTTAATATGAGGAACTCATCCCTTTTTGCATCCCGAAACAAGCTGGGGTAATACTTATCTTCAAAGGCCTTCCTGAACTCAGGCCATAACATCACATCTGTACTAGCTCGTCTGGCGAATATCACTTTCCAGCATTTCTCTACTCCTTTCTATAGTAAAAAGGTGGCTAATCCCACTTTTCTGTCCTCTGGATAACTCATAACTTTGAAACATTTTTCAACTACATCCAGCCACAACTCAGCTTCAGCTGGATCTGTTGTACCTTCAAATGTCACAGCCCCTAGGGCTTTAAACCTCTCAATACCATATTTCTTTTTTGGGTCGGCTCGTGTAGAGCCCATACTGGCTGCTAACCTCTGCACTATCCTGTCAAACATTGCATCTTCTAGCGCGAATCTGCCCTTGCTTGGGGAGTACTGGACTCTCCCTCAGACATCATTTCCTGACCCACTGGATCATTCACCTTCTTTTTGCCACCTGGCAGGTCCTCCCTAACCTCCAGGCCCTATTGGTAGGGTCAGTGTCCCTGCCACCTATCTGCTTACTCAGTCTGCCACGTTGCCTCGGCATTTCACTTAATACAATGTACACATGTTAGGGAATCACACTTAGGGACTTAGACTTATGCATAAACTTCCCTCTCATTCCCAAAACCTTATGCTCTGATACCAACTTGTCACACCCCCTCCCAGATTACCCTTTTATTCTGGAAGAGGATATGACCATGGTAGTTACTAGCCCTACTGCCAGCACTCACCACCCATGCCTTCTAATCTAAATACTAACCTATTCATCTGATTAATAATATATGCAAATAGCTAACTTCTCCTAAGATTCTACAAAGATTACATAAATACATGCATACAACCAAGACATTACTTTTATAGAAAAAAAATATTCACAGGTGGCCCAAACATTCCTACAGAAGCCCTAATCCCTCACAAAACTTGTGTACACAAACAGATCATCAACCGCTACCTGATGATTTAACTAGATCATCAACATGTGTACATAAACAGATCATCAACAGTCACAAAACAAAACATGTGTACATAAACAGAAGCCCGAGTCTTTCGGTGGCAAGCAGTAGAAGGATCAAACTTGAGGAAACTGACCGCTACCTGAAAAAGGAAAATATAGAAATTTTGTGAGCTAAAAGCTCAGTGAGTGACTATAGAATTGTAAAGCAACAAGCATAGCATCACTATAAACATGTAAATATGCCAATGAGTAAACTCAAGTAAATGTCTCTACATGTAGCTGTAAACCATTCTCAGACAACATTATTATTCCTAGTTGAGAACGAGTCTAAACGCACTAGCTCCTAAATGTTTATTACTGACCAAGAGACCCATACTTCGGTCTCTCATCCATAACTGCCTACGTGCACGTGGCCACACTAAGTACCATCATATTTTAGGTACTTCGGCTCAGATACCTTCTCAAATTTGTCCTTTAGTATCGAGCTACTATGATACCTTTTCATATGTCCTTCGGTATCAAATTGGCCAGATACCTTCTCAAATGTCCTTCGGTATCAAATTGGCCAGGTACCTTCTCAAATGTCCTTCGGTCCCTAATTGGTTAGATACCTTCTCAACGTCCTTTGGTGCCAAATGTGTATTTTGTAACATCAAATTAAGTTCCATTGCCTAGTATTTACACAAGAGCTGTTCCATTATCACTCATTTACATAAGAACTCATTCTCTCATAACCTTCCTCTAAGAAGCATATATCAAAATCAGAACATAGCTTTTGTAATGGTTACATGGTATACCTTGGCCTGTGCTACACACATACAAGCCGGGAAACATGCGTTAACTTATTCTCCAACCATTTTTTGCTTGAGGAAGTATAAATACATCATTAATGTCACCGTGCTTTACTTGATCATATATGCATGAGTATTAGAAATCTTAAGTTTACTTAGTCACTCACAGTTCATCAGGCTCTTATTAGTTTATACGCTTCGCCTAGCTCTTCTTTGCCTGAAAAGATATAATTCCCGATAAAACTACTTAGAATGCCTAATAAAATAATTCAAATAATTCATTTATTAAAGGAACTTCCATCAGTACAGACAACTTTACTAGCGAGATCCCCCTGAGCGAGGTCAGCGAGATCCCCTGAGCGATGCTAGCGAGATCCTCTAGAGCGATGCCAGTGAGATCCTCTAGAGCGATACCAACGAGATCCTCTAGAGCGAGATCAAGTTTTTCTGTGAAATTCTTAGCGATACTCACCTCAATTCCTAGCGAGATTTCCCCCTAGAGCGAGATCCTCATGCCTAAATCTCGCTATAATTCTCCACGATGAATTGCTTGTTTGTTCTTCACAAGCAACTATCTGCTTATGCACCAATTCTCTGTTATAACTTCAAAAATTCATAACTCAAAATCCAGAACTCTTTTCAAGAAACTTCCTTCTACAAACTTTTTTAAATTTGAGTTAACTTCCTTATCTTAAAATTTCAGCCAAGAATTCCTTATAGTTTTACTTGGAACTTCCAAACTTCACCTTGGGCCCTGATTAATCCGTGGTTCTGTCTCTTCTACAAATTCTCCAATTTTGTTCTTCTCCTCTTGAAATCTTCCTCCAGCAGGACAACCTTGAAAACTAGATTCTCCCAGCTTTCAAATGGCACTGAATTCGTTATATCTTCTCTTGTCAATTTCCGAAACCATGCTTTTGAAGTTTCACTTCCCCTTTTAATCTTTCTGCCACTTCTTGAATTTAAGGAGTAGATTGCCACATCACCCCTCACTTAGTGCCTCCAGCCAGACTAATGATCGAGTTTCTTTATTAAATATATTTTCCTTCCCTTCCTTCATAATCCCTATAAACAACATGAATTTCTACTTAAAAAATATGTAATATAACATCCCTTTGGCTCATGCTTATCTAAGGAACCTAAGTTCGGGGTTTACACTACACATATATTTCTTTGTCCATTGGATATAACCAATCAACAGTACGATGACCCTTCACAAATGGCTCGTAAGTACAACTAGGCCAATTTACCGTTTTGTCCCTATAGTTACATCTAACTCTTTAAGTACCACTGATTCTTCTATATGTCATAGTCTTACTATGAGTAAATCCTTCTCGGACCAAGAGAAAGTGTGGCGCCACATTGTTCAAGCCTCGGAATCAGCACTTAAGGGAGTAATTTATCTACTTACCCCTTCTTCAAGGAAGAAGTGAATTTCGTCTTGTGTAGTTGAGTTCCCAACTCCCCAATCAGACGAATTCCCAAAGTGGTAGGCTTAAGTCGGCGATTTGGCCACTTGCACCCATTCAAATCAAAGAACCGCCCTCATAGGTAGGAGTTCATAACTCACTCAGGATTAAGGTCATGTTACCTATGGTCATCCTAGGGAAATGAAAGTCTCTGTCATGAAGGACGTTATATAACTAGACTAAACATTTCGTGGTCCGGTCTTATACAAACTCCTTTATATAGAGCATCCTCGCTCACATGTCTAATACATGAATGGTCAGGAACAAACCATTTGTAGTACTTTACATCACTTGTAACATCTACAAAGCGGGCCACACTTGCAATGTCACCAGGATAAGGTTTCCCTCCTTTATCCATATATCGCAGACCATTTAGATTATCACTTAAAGCACGATCCACTTGTATGTATCCACATACATGCTTAAGTTACAACGACAACCAGGGATCTTAGTTTATTGGTTTGTGGTTAATGCAACTAAAATATCTCATATTTCATAGACTAAATATCTCATATTATTACATCACAGAGGGTTTGTTCATACAGGTGTTTATAAACTACAGAACCCTACGAGATTTAGGACATCAACCCCAACAGAGCCAATAATGCAACCTTACTTTGTGCTTCTCCAGACTATTGCTCCTTCATTAAGAGTGAACACTGATCCTGATGTGGATTTCCTAGAATCCCTATCAGTTTGAAAATCATAGTCAATATATCCTATAAGGATCAAATCCTTAGCTCCATACACAAGCATGTAGTCCCTTGTTCTCCGAAGATACTTGAGGATGGTTTTAACTACTGTCCTGTTATCTAATCTTGAATTGGATTTGATGGGGTTGGTGCCCTAAATCTCATAGGGGCAAAACGGTAATTTTTGCCCAACTGTACTTACGAACAATTTGTGAAGGGTTATTGTATTGTTGACTGGTTATATCTAATGGACACAAAAATATATCTGTAGTACGAAGAGTACAGCTGTCGGTCTTTAGTGGAGTGTCCGACAATTAACGAATGGTGAATAATTTAATTAAAGAGTTTAATTAATTATTCACCGTTGAAGCTTCAAGTTACAAGTCCATAAGGTCCTCTCTATAGCTCAACAAGAATTAATAGGAATCAATTTTTGGATTAATTTGAATTGTTCAAATTAATTGAGGGAATTAATTATATGTGTATAAATAATTTAATTTAATTATATATAATATAATTACTATAATGTATTTGATACATTATAATATAAAATTTATTTGAGAGAAAATAAACATTTAAATATGATTCAAATATTAATTATGTGAATTAGATTCATATAATTAAATTTAACATAAATGGAATTTATATTAAATATCATTGTTAAGAGAATTAAATTATATTCTATATGTTATATTTGATATAACATATAGTTTAATATATATTATATGATAAAGTAGTTATCATATAAATATATATTAAAGTTTTTATTAAAATTATTTTATTTCATTTTTTTAAAAAAAAACTCTAAAAAATGTGATAGTGGGATTGTGGATTATGATCATCCTCCCATTTTGTTTTTTTTCACAGAAACATAACACAAAGAAAACATAGAATTGTTCTGAGATCTCTAAACAATCATCCTCCTCCTTTCTTCTCTCAAATCCCTCTTCCAAAATAAGTAGAACTCACTCCTCCTAGATTCTCATCTAAAGAATACAGAGGTTTCATTGTGGTGGTGTCCGTTTGGTTCGAGGGTTTTCTTCTTGAAGAATCAGTCTTCAAAGGTAAGGGTTTGTTCTGTATAATTATTTTTAGCATGTTGTTTTTTCCTTATTAAAGGCATAATTTACTTGTTTGTTTGCTGTAAAATTATTGTTCTGTAAATTTGGGATTTTGGGTTTTGATCTCGTTTCCGCTCAAGGGCCTTCAATGGTTCCTTCAATTGGTATCGAAGTGGGGTTTTTGGCCCAATGTTTCCAAAATTTCAGAATTAATTTTACAATTTCTGGTGGGATTTTGCATTATGTCTATTCATGTGATGATTGTGATGAATGTTGGTATTGCAATTATGGATGGTTTTCGGGATTGGCACTTTGTTTATTGCTTTGGATTTACAAAATTGTTTTGTAAGAGCCCATGCTTTGGGGCATAATTTTGCTATTGAGTCTGTACATTTAAGTTTTGAGTCGCTCGTGATGTTTCTGGTGCGATATGGTGAAAACGGGGCCAAAATCGGAGGCGTTTTGAAGAAGTTCAAAATTGTACAGTGGGCGACTGTACAGTAGCATCGTGATGGCGTGATGCAGCAGAAGAAGGTCATCTCCCTAGCGTCACGACGCTCCGAGATGGAGATGACGCGCGGTTTGGTTCTAGTTCTCACGTGATTCACGGTTTGTTGGTCCGTTCCGTTCGTGGGTTCTTCGGTTTGAGTTGGCTAGGTTCTTTTGGATCGGTGCGTGGCTAGTTCAAGCAGTTCGCGGTCTGGTTCGAGTGATTCAAGGCCCAGTTCACCTATTTTGAACTAAATGACTTTTTTTCTTTATAATAGTTAGTTTTATTTTGTTTTAGGTGTCCAATCTAGGTTCATTAATTGCCTTTAAATTACGCATGTGATGTATGATTTAAAATTTTGTTTTTTTATGCCATAATGTATGCCTTATAGTATAAAATCCCACCATAGATTATGCATTTAATTTTATGATCATTTATATTATAAGTGTTATAATATATATAATTGCATGATTTAATTTTATAGCATGCTCATACATCATATACTATAAATGTTGTAATATATTATAAGAGTTATAATATAGTGTATGGATGTATGTGTAAATGTATGTTATTTTTTTATTTCATTGCTTTAGTATATAAATGTTATGTGTGTTAATAATGAAATGAAATTGCATGAAGCATGTCACCACTTTAGGATAATTTATTATTTTTATAATATTACCTAAGTATGCTTAACTTGCAATGTATAGTTTTAATTTATTTCTTTTGCTTATAATTAATATAACAAAATGAAATTAGAAATTAAAATCAATAAATCAGAATTACATGCAAATCTTAGGTTAAATTCATTTTTTAAAACATTTTTAAAATTTAAATCATATAGACCTAAGATCACATTTCTAATGAGATTAGAAATTTAGTTTAATCTTTTAATCGATTTAATAGGATTAAATTGATTCTTAATTCAAAGATTAACATTGTAACAAATGTATCTATAAGGGACTTTTTGTCTAAGGCTAGTTTTGTCTAGGCTAGGGTATTTAAGTTGACAGAAATGTAAGACCCCTACCTAGAAACTTACCTAGAAAGGCGAATTAGATAGATTTGTTACAAGCATGCAATTATTGGTTAACGTTTGTTAAAGTGTTTAATGAACCTTAACAAAAAAAAAATGTTTAACTATCCAAAGCAAATGTTCTTTTTTTTGACAAATTAAACAATCACTTAGTTAAAATCGGTAGCTAAATTTTCCTAAGTTAATTAATCTTAGGTAAAATGCTCAGTTTGAGAAAAATTGCGTATATGATACTTCATTTTATCCTCTTCATGTTTCTCCTTAAAAGTTCACAGCATGAGATTTATACTCGGCCTCGATGCACCTTGAGTGTCCTCCTACAGATGATTTTTATGTAGATCAATATCAAAGTGAATGGAGAGAGTGTTTATAGTAAGTGGGAGTGAGATATGTCACAACACATCCCTCGGTCTCTCTCATTAGTTTGAAGTAAAGTCTCATGCACGATCTCGTGGCACCTTGAGTTTCTCCCTACAAATGGCATTTTTGCATGACGAATTACTTTAGTTTTTGCCCTAATCGATTTTCCCCTATGGTTGGTTCATTGGGGCGAAACTCTAGAATCTAAAATGAGAGGTTACACTTACAAGAAATGTTAAGCGAGTTTAACAATTTCTGGACCGAACAATGGTGACTGATAGTTACAGTAACAAGGAGTTGTTTTGTCTATTGGTTGAGATTGTCTCATTTTAGTGAAGGGGCACCTGATCACCCTATGGTGGCTTTTGTCCTTTCTCACTGAAGCATCATTGCAAAATAGATGTCACTTAGGGTACATTAGATTATTTTTCTAAAATTGATGGTTTTTCTAAGTGGTTTAATGCAAATAGACTAATATAAATAATTTATATGGTTTCAGCAAATTTATTCATAATGACTTTCGCGACTCTTAATTTACTCGTCGCCGAAAAATTAACGGGCAATAATTACACGACTTGGAAAGATACAATCAACACTATACTAATCATTGATGACCTTTGTTTTTTCCTAATGGAGGAATTTCCTCCCATTCCAACTCCAAATGCTGCTCGAAATGTTTGAGAAGCATACGAGCGATGGACACGAGCAAATGAGAAGACTCGAGCACACATCTTGGCAAGCCTTTCTAAAATCTTGATCAAGAAGCATGAGCCCATGCTTATCGCTTGTGAGATCATGGAGTCCTTAAAAGGAATGTTCAGATAGCCACCCGCACAACTCAGGCACGACACTTCAAATACATCTTTAATGCCCGTATGTAAGAAGAGGCATTTGTTAGAGAACATGTTCTCAACATGATGGTTCACTTCAACATGGCGGAGATAAATGGGCTCATCATTGATGAAGCCAGTCAGGTTAGCTTCATCCTGGAAATTCTACCTGAATGTTTCTTGCAGTTTCGTAGTAATGTTGTTATGAATAGGATTGACTACAACCTAACCACCTTGGTGAACGAGCTATAGACCTTTCAATTCTTAATGAAAACTGAGGAATAGAAGGGTGAGACAAATGTTGCTTCATCCTCTAAGAAGTTCTTCAGAGGTTCAACCTCTGGGACGAAGTTTGTGCCTTTTTCTTCTGACTCCAAAAAGTGGAAGAAGAAGAATAGAGAAAAGGGGAAAGCTAACCCACTAGCTGCTGCCCAGAAGGGCAAGAAGGCCAAGATTGCAAAGGGAATATGTTTTCATTACAATCGGAGGGACATTGGAAGAGGAACTATCCCAAATACTTGGTAGAAAAGAAGAAGGCCAAGCAAGATAAGTTTGATTTACTTGTTTTGGAAACTTGTTTAGTGGAGAATGATGATTCGACCTGGATAATTGATTTAGGTGCCACTAACCATGTTTGTTCTTCATTTTAGGGAATTAGTTCCTGACGGCAACTAGAAGCTAGGGAATTGACGATGCGAATTGGAACTGGGCACGTTGTCTCATCTGTGGTAGTGGAAGGACTCCAACTAACTTTACAGAATAAATATATTTTACTTGAAAATGTATATGTTGCTTCTGGTTTGAAGAGGAACTTAATTTTTTGTAAAGTGTGTATTAGAACAATATTATTGTATTGAATTCTCTGTAAATAAAATTTTTATTTCAAAAAATGGTATTAATATTTGTTCTGATAAGTTAGAAAAAATCTTTATGTGCTAAGATCATTAGCAACTAAAACCCTCCCTAGCACTGAAATGTTTAAAACTACAGTAACTCAAAATAAAAGACTTAGAATTTCTCCTAAAGAAAATGCCCAACTTTGGCACCTGAGATTAGGACACATCAATCTCAATAGGATTGAGAGATTAGTAAAGAATGGACTTCTAAGTGATTTAGAAGAAAATACTTTACCTGTGTGTGAGTCATGCCTTGTAGACAAAATAACTAAAAGATTTTTTACTGGAAAAGATCATAGGGCAAAGAACCCTTAGAGCTAGTACATTTAGACCTCTGTGGTTCAATGAATGTAAAAGCAAGAAGAGAGTTTGAATATCCCATAACCTTTACTAATGATCATTCAAGGTATGAGTATGTTTATTTAATGCAACATAAGTCTGAATCACTTGAAAGTTCAAAGAGTTCAAGGTCGAAGTTGAAAATACATTAAATAGAACAATTAAAACATTTCGATTTGATTGAGGTGGAGAGTTTTTGGATCTTACATTCCATAACTATTTGATAGAACATGGAATAGTATTCCAACTCTCAGCACCTGGTACACCTTAGCAGAATGGTATATCAGAAAGAAGAAATCGAACCTTGTTGGACATGGTTCGGTCTATGATGAGTTATGCTTCCTTACCTGATTCGTTTTGGGGTTTTGCAGTACAGACTGCAATGTATATATTGAACTGTGTTCCATTCAAGAGTGTTACGAGTACAAGTGGATTATGTCTTAAGTGATAACCAAAATGGTCTGTAGTATATGGATATAGGAGGGAAACCTTATCTTGGTAATGCTACGGATGCGGCCTGCTTTATAGAATAGTTACAAGTGTTGCGACTTGCTACAGATGGCCTGATCCTGATCATTCATGTGGGAACATGCGAGCGGGGGCGTCCTATACAAAGAGTTTGTATAAGACCTGACCACGAAGTGTTAAAGTCTCATTATATATCCGTTCATGACAGAAACTTCACTTCACTAGGATGACCATAGGTAACATGATCTCAATCTTGAGTGAGTTGGGAACTCCTGCCTTTGAAGGCAGTCCTTTGATTTGCATGGGTGCGAGTGGCCAGGTCGCCGACTCAAACCTACCACTTTGGGGATTCTTCTGACTTGAGAGCTGGGAACTCAGCTACATAAGATAGAATTCACTCTTTCCTCGAAGCAGGGGTAAGTAGATAGATTACTCCCTTAAGGGCTGATCCCAAGGCTTGAACGATGTGGGGCCACACACCTTCTCATGCCTCGAGAGGTGTCCACACATAGTAGGACTATGTTGTATTGTTCATTAGAGGAATCAGTGGTACTTAAGAAGTTAAATATAACTACAGGGCAAAATGGTAAATTGGCCCAACTATACTTACAAGCATTTGTGAAAGGTTATTGTATTGTTGATTGGTTATATCCAATGGACACAGAAATATATCTGTGGTAAGAAGAGTTCGGCTGTCGGTCTATAGTGGAATGTCTGACAGTTAATGGATGGTGGATCTTATGGCTAAAGAGTTTAGTTAGTTATTCACGTACCATTGGAGCTTCGAGCTATAAGTCCATAAAGTCCCCTTGGTAGCTCAATGGATTCAAGTTGGGAATCAGTTTTTGGGTCAGGTTGAAATGTTCAAATTGACAAGAGGGAGTTTGATTATATATGATATGATTGAACTGGTTAATAATATATGATATGATTGACTTTATGTATGAAATACACTAATTGGAGAAAATGGATATAAATATGATTTATATCTTGTGGAGGAGAAAACACTATGGTTTATATATGATATTAAACTATAGGTTGATGAATATAATATGATTATATTTATTATTTTTAATTGGAAAATTATGGGATAATTGTGCCGGCGTTTTCTCCGTAACCGTGTGATAGTGGGAGGTTTCATTTAGTTTTTGTAACTGAAGAATAAAATGAAAATCGTTTTCATTTTGCAAAGAGATCACATAATTTGCTCATGAGTTGTATATAGCCTATCACATAGCAAACCAAGAGACTACACGATAGCTCAACGTTGCTACACGATCGTATACACGTGCGCCTCTTTCAAAATGATCACATAAGTTTTTCTAAACGATCGTCCAGCGCCCGAGCGTTTACTAAACGATCTTCTATACGATCGTAGCCTATTTACTACACGATCGTGTACTTTCTTCTAAATGATCAAGCATCGTCTATACGATAGACTCAGACTTCTCCCACTTGCTTGGTCATTGTATACAATCTTCAATTCCTCCTTTCCTCTACCAAATCCAACAGAGCCCACACTTCTGGATTCTCACACCGAGAATACCAAGGGTTCTAAGTGGTGGTGTCATCCCCATTCTTGTTTTTGCTTGGAGGCTATTCGTGGGTAGACGACCAGTGTTTTGGTGAATGATTGCGTGGACGTTCCAGCGAGGGCGAGAGGAGTAGTACTTTTGGAGAGAGCGAGATTTCAGTGAAGAAAGGTTCTTCAACTGGTACGTATTTCTTGTTCTCTTGTTTTTTAGTTTGAAAGCATGCCGGTAATTTGTAGTTTCTTGCATATGTATTTTGGTAGATTGTAAATGTGGTAATTCTATCACAATGTATTTGGAATGATCCGCTTATACTCAGAGGTACTCTTATATAAGAGTTCCTTCAATTTGTATCAGAGCCAAGTTGTTTTGATATTCCAAATTCATTAATGCAAAGAATTGTATTTACTTTTTCGGTGGGTAAAAACATGTCTGCTCTCTGTTTAAGCATTAAATAGTTTGTGGATGTGGGTTTAATAGAGTTTCTGGGATGAAGCCTCTGGATTGTTTAAATTCTTTTACATTTTGAAGTTAATTGTAAGGGTCCCCGTGTTTTTGGGCATATTAACTGATATCGAGTCTGTAATTTCAAAGAGTTTGAGTCTGTGCGTTGTTCGTGAAGAAGTTTCATAGCAAAGGCTACTGTTCTTCAAGGATGAAGACAACCAAGCGTTGGTCGGGTCGTGTAAACGATGGGGTAGACAATTGTTGAGTATTGAATACTCGGGAGTAGGTTAACATGTGCGCACTAGACGATCATGTAGCTTAGCAAGCTTCATCGCTTAGTTACTGAATACACGATCGCGGAATAAATCGTTTACTTAGCGCTTGTTAAGTGATCATCTAGACAATCGGGCTATGTAGCTACGTTGTCGTCTAAACGATCGTTTAGCATCCACGTGTTTTTGTCTTGTGCGCTAAATGATCGTATACCTGGACGCGTTTACTAACCGATGGGGAGCTTCGCCCGGCAGTTCAAGACCCAGTTTGTCTGTGAACCGGCTTGCTCGATGGAAAATGTAATAGATAGAGTTTTTTCTTTTCGGTTTTAAGGTGGTCCATCTGGGTCCATTAATCTGTGTGAATATACATAGGATGTTTGTTTAATTTATATGCCATATAGAAGAAATCCCACCTTAGGTTATGCATTGGTCATGCATCATCTCTTTATTATAAGTGTTATGATTTAGAGAAGCATGATTTAAATTACGTAAGAGCATGCTCATGCATCATATAATATAAGAGTTATATTTGTGCATACATACAACATTGACATGCATCATCTTTATATTATAAGTGTTATAGTATAAGGGTGTATGGAGCATGTGTTCTTGGTTCGTTACTAGTATATAAAAGTTATGTATAGTAATGACCGGACATTGCATGAAGCATGACACATAGGTTAATTTTATAAGTGTTAAAAACTTTGTTGTGTGGCAATGTGGTTTTAGTTGTTTCTTTTATAAAGGTTATAAGGAAATTAGAACTAAAATCTATAAGGAAGACATGCATGCCAACTTAGGTTTAAATAATGGTTTTAAAAATGTTTTAAAACTTGGTGGAGATAGACCAAAGATCACGGTTCTAATATGATTAGCAACCTTAAGCTTTAATCTTTTAATCAGTTTAATGGGATTAAATTGATTAATGAAAGGTTAAAGTGTAGCAAATCTCTCTATAAGGGACATTTTGTCTAAGGCGGGTTCTGTCTAGGCTGGGGTATTTAAAGTGACGAAAACGGAACACCCCTACAATCTACCTGGAAAGGTGAATTAGATAGATTTGATGCATGCATACAAGGTAAGGATAGTCCATTAAAGAGTTTAATGTGGCTACTTGAACTTGTTTAATTTCAAAGACAAAAGTTGTTTTTGAGCAGACTAAATGACTTAGACTAAAATCAGTAGTCGGATTGTCTAGGTTAATGAACCCCTAGGTAGAACATTTAGTGGGAGGTACTTGGGCATCTGATGCTTCATTTAAACCTCTTGCGTTTCTCCCTTTATTGTCCACACCGTGAGATCTATCCTCGGCCTCCTGGCACCCTAGGAGTGTCCCCCTAAAGGATGGTGTTTGGGTAGGTCAATATCAAGTGGATGGAGAGAATGTTCATAGTAAGTGGGAGCAGAAAGTGCGACAGCATATCCCATGGTCTCTCTCGTTAGGTTGAATAAAGTTTTTGTGCATCGCCTCGAGGCACCCTGGGAGTGTCCTCCTATAGGATGGTAGTTTTGCATGTTTCTTTATTTGATCTCCTGTATAGGATAAGGTTACTTAGTCTCTTGTCCTAATCTTCTTTTTTCCTACGGTGGGCGCATTAGAGCGGGACTCTGGGGCTGAAAACGAGCGGTTACACTTACGCAAAATTGTTAAGGATTAATAGTTCTAGACTGAACAAATGGTGACTGTTAGGTGTAGTTTCAAGAGTTGGTTCTGCCTAATAGTTGAGAGTGTCTCATCCTAATGAAGAGCATTTGATCATCCCACAGGTGACGTTTGTCCTGCCTCGCTGGGGCATCATTACAAAATAGAAGTCTTATCACTTAGGGTACTTGGAAACTGTTTCGCTAAAAGTAATTAGTGTTAAAATGTGGTTTAGCAAAAGACTTATAAAAGTTTGTTCATTTTTCAGCAACAATTTTAAAAAATGGCTACAGCCACAATTGCTTTGCTAAGCACCGATAAATTAACTAGCGACAATTATGCTAGTTGGAAACATATGATCACGACAATACTAATCATCGAGGATCTTATAGGAAAGATACAAATAATTGTGTGCTTCATTTCACATCACAAAATATCTTAACAGTATCTAATCCAATATTTTTATTCAGGTTTTCTTCCATCTAAGAGAAGCAATATAGATGTGGCTTTCGGAGGGGCTCTTATGGATAAGATGCCCATCAAAGCAAGTCAACTCATATCTACTATGGCGGAGAACTCTCAGAATTTTGGGACAAGGACTCTCAATCACACTGTTACTCAATCCAGTGAAGTAAGTGAGCTAAGATCACAAGTATTGATAACGGGCAGAAATGCACGTTATTACAACGCAAAGATATAAAACAATGTAGGATTGTGACGGTAAAAATATATAAAATCGTGTCCAAAAGCATTAAGTTCAGAACATTGCGATTGCATGCGTCCATTACATTAAAACAGCTAATTTATGTATTTTGTGCAGAAAAATGTGTTGGTGCAAGGCAGAGTTACGATCCAAGAAATTCAGCGTTTGAGCGCATTAAAAGATTGCAATCACGAGGCTATGCGATTGTATGCGTTCGCGAAGATCTGCTCAAGAAGGTGGCCGCATAGAGCCGACGCATTAAGGTAAAAGCTTAATAAATCATAATGGGATAGAAAGCTGATGATGGTAGAGTCCGAATTTAGTTGACAAGCTGTTAACGACACACTGTAGTAAGTACACTCAACTTTTCGGTGACAATTAATCGACGCATTAGACAGAGAATTAATGACATCCCATCAGTGCAATCATTTGAGAGAAAAAGCTCTTCACCTTGAAGCTTTATAAATACCGAAAGCCACCTTCGTTAAAGGAGTTCGATTCTATTCTAGCTGAGCCATATAGAGAGTTCACCTTACAGAAGATACTTAGCCGTTGTTCATAGTTTTCTTACACTTAAAAGGCGAAAGCGAGAGAAGAGAGAAAACGCAGGAAGATCATTCCTGGTCAGCTCAAGAGAGTGTCAGGAAGCGTTGAGAACGGGGAGAGGGCCGACTCTTACAAAAGCAAGAATATTCTTTGGGCAGAGTAGAGAAAGGCAGTGTAAAAGCCTTGGGAAGCAAGAAATTGCTACCCGACTCCCTATCTTTATTTCCCATTGTCATTCTGTATTTTGATTTCATTTATAGAATGGAACTTGCATCTCTACATCTGTTCACTCTCTTTACATTATGCATGAGTAACTAAACTTTCGAATGGGTTGAGAAGTACTTAGCTAGCATGACCTAAGATCTTCATCGTATGCGATCATTTTGTCTTATGTTGCGTCCATCACCCCTTTAGAGCTACTCGAGAGAGAGTCTAAAGAAAGAACCTAGACTTGAGAGAGCTAGGTTAGAATCTAAACTTGAGAAAGCAAGATTAGATCCACATAAGCAAGAGATAGAGACTTAGAGATAAGCTCTGTTTGCTAACATGCATCACATGCACCCTAGAAATAGGTTATGGTAATATGCGATTGCCTTGTGTATGTATGTGTCATTCATCATCGCATAGACAAGAATAGAGGCTTAGACATAAGTCCTATAGACATCATCGCATACATCACATGTATTCTAAAACTAGGAGCTATAGCATTTGCATTGAGAGATGACTTTCTGTTGTATGTATGTAGCATGATCGCATAACGTGAACGCAATCTTAGAAAGTGTTAGCTAAAACCCTTCTCAACCCGTTCCCCCGCATACTCATTGTCACTTTCGTTGTTATTAACTATTTTCTCAATTCCACCGCATAGAACCTATACCTTAAACAACATACCAATCAACGCATTGTTTTATTTGTCATCGTAAGTTATCAGAAATCACCGTCGCATATTGTCTCCATAGTCTCTGTGTTCGACCCTGGGCTTAGCAGGCAACCTAATAGAATTTATACTTGGATTTTTCTAGGAAAACTTGCATGCACAACGCATACTCCACCATCGCAATATACACCATTATTTCATTGCATTAACAACGCATCAAGTATTTAACCTCGTTTCTCTTTTTACTCAGGTTGCTCAGGGAGATCTTCCTCAAAATTCACAACATGCGGAGCGTGTGGACTAGCCGAGCATACTTCTGAACCTTGCCCATAAGCTCAAGTAAATGCCATTGGAGGATTTTAGAGAAAATATGCCCCCACAAGCAAACGTATAACCAAGAATGGAGAGATCATCCCAATTTCAAATGGGGATCTTAAGGGCATTATGAGAACTGGAACCAATCATCATCTTCAACCTCCTCAATTATGTCTTTAGAGGACATTGTGAAGACCCTTGCTGACCATTCCTTAAAATTTCAACAGGAACTCCATCAATTGCAAAAAGACAACATCCAACTCCAAGAAGAAACCAAACTTTTTCAATAGGACACCAAATCCTTTCAACAAGAGACTAGACAAGGCTTCTCAAACTTGGGCACTCAAATCACTCAGCTTGCAACTATGGTAAGCAAACTAGAGAGTAATCATCCGGAAAGCTCCCCACTCAACCGGAGCATGCAAATGTAAGTGCAATAACTCTTAGAAGTGGGAAGGAAACTCCTTCTTCCTCTCAAGAAGCTAGCCCAGTTCAATCATCCCCCAAGAAGCCAGAAAAGAAAAATGAGCATGAAAACAAGGTAAATGAATCTAAGGAAGCTCCCATCTTTCCAGAGGTACGTAATTACTCTCCCCCTAAGGTAAAACCGTATGTACCTAAGGCAGCCTTCCCTAGTAGACTAGCAAAGCCTAAAGGAGAAGAAGCCGATTTAGAACTTATTGAAATGTTAAAAAATGTACAGATCAATATCCCTTTATTTACTGCCATACAAAAAATTCCTAGATATGCAAAATTTTTGAAAGATTTGTGTACAAAGAAAAGAAAAGGGGAAGAAGATGAGAGAGTTACAATTAGTAAAAACGTATCAGCTTTATTAAAAAAGGACATGCCTCAGAAATGTAGAGATCTTGGAATGTTATACTTTACCTTGTAAAATAGGAGAAAGGATTATTACTCATGCCATACTAGACCTAGGTGTATCAATAAATGTCATGCCTTTTCGTATTTATGAAGACCTTAAATTGAATGGCCTGCAAAAAACTAATGTTTGCATACAATTAGCCGATAGGTCATACATCAACCGTTAGACATAATAGAGGATGTCTTTTTAAGAGTTGGCGAATTAATCTTTCCAGTTGATTTTTACATTTGTGAAAATGGATGAACCTTACATTTCTACTTCTTTTAATATTTTGCTA